>NC_056736.1:697386822-697451822 GCF_019279795.1 Protopterus annectens
AAGAAGAGCCATGGTGGCTTTATAAATCACATGCTGTTTTCATATGGATGACCCATCAGTGTATATACATAATAATGTATCACTTGAAAGAGTTCTGTTAGATATGTTGGGTTGTCCTCCCCCTTATCTGTTAGATACGTTGGGTTGTCCTCCCCCTTATCTGTTAGATATGTTGGGTTGTCCTCCCCCTTATCTGTTAGATATGTTGGGTTGTCCTCCCCCTTATCTGTTAGATATGTTGGGTTGTCCTCCCCCTTATCTGTTAGATATGTTGGGTTGTCCTCCCCCTTACCTGTTAGATATGTTGGGTTGTCCTCCCCCTTACCTGTTAGATATGTTGGGTTGTCCTCCCCCTTATCTGTTAGATATGTTGGGTTGTCCTCCCCCTTATCTGTTAGATATGTTGGGTTGTCCTCCCCCTTATCTGTTAGATATGTTGGGTTGTCCTCCCCCTTATCTGTTAGATATGTTGGGTTGTCCTCCCCCTTATCTGTTAGATATGTTGGGTTGGCCTCCCCGTTATCTGTTAGATATGTTGGGTTGTCCTCCCCCTTATCTGTTAGATATGTTGGCTTGTCCTCCACCTTATCTGTTAAGATATGTTGGCCTGTCATTCTCTTTATCTATATTTGTTCACACTTCTTCTAGAGTTCATCCAGAAAATTTGGGAAATGAGAAAGCATTTGTCTTCTTCTTTCGGCTTTTTCCTGGTTAGGGGTCGCCGCAACGAATCACCTGTCCACTCATGATTGGCAGTGGAGTTTTACAGTGTCGAGTTGCCAGCCCGGCGCCCAACCTTCCAAAGAAGGCACACACGCACGCACTCACACCTAGGGTCAATTTAGAGTGTCCAATCCACCTGCAGCATGTCTTTGGGATGTGGGAGGAAACTGGAGCACCCAGAGGAAACCCACACAACCACAGGGAGGACATGCAGACTCCACACAGAAGGCACCCCAGCTGAGGATCGAACCAGAGAACTTCTTGCTGTGAGGCGACAATGCTAACCACTGCACCACCGTGGCCACCCAAATGAGAAAACATTTGTATTTATCCATTTATTTCTATTTGTTGAAAAGGCAGGTGGCTGTTCTGCAAGCCCTTCTTAGCCATGATCTAGTCTCACAGAACAGCTGCTTATAGAAATTAATTTGTGAGAGTATGCAGTAGAAAATTACAATGTATAATTGAGCAGAGAGTTATATAATAGTGGAGTGAACAGTACCATTACATAAAATTAAGTCATAACATTGCAATAAGCAATACAGTTAAGCATTGCACATTTACATAGGAAACAAACAATAGTATAATGGAATTAGCTGGAAACTATATATTTGTGCAATGTTTTCAAAAAAAACATTCATCCTTGCTTAGTCATTCGCTAACCTATTTTACAGAGCAGGTTCATGTGTTACCTGTTTTTATTGGTAAGTTGCTCATTTTTTCTTGAGTAATTCCATTTATTTTCTTTGGCAAAGATGCATGCATAGTGATTTCTTGAATTCTTGTAGTGTAGTTAAGAGTTCCAGTTTCATGGGGTAGGTGGTTTCAAGTTGCATGTCCAAGGCTTTTTCACCTATTGTTGTTTTAAACTGAGGCCTGATGATGGAACCAGTCTCCAGGAAACCCATGCCAAGATTCTGTGGAATAACCTATATATGGAGTCACGATTTAATAAGTCTTTACTGGAATGTATACTGACTATTTGGGAACAAACCTATAAACTCTAGAAAAGTAAGTATAAAGGGGATAAAAAAACAAGTAATCTCTGTGATATCCCTGAAGTCTCAAAACAACCCATTAAAGTGTAGTGGGTTCAAAAACAAAACGGTGTAAGAAACTTCTCTGTGTGGAAGATTTTTGGTCCATATATAGGTTCATAGGTTTATAGGTTTATACTAGGCTATCTGCCCTAAGGCACTTATAAGCCTAGCTCAAATTTTTGTGGCTTACGCCACCCCTTATATGAAAATATACTGTGCCCATTAGTTTGTTGTGCCTCTGTCCAGCAGTGACACAGAGATGATTCCCGGGATAAACCTACGATCTCCCATCCACAGGTCAAGATTTCTCTTGAACAGAGCCAGCGAGGTGCTCTGCCTCACATGGACTGGGATTTTATTCCACAGCATAGGGAGTCTCTGAGTGATAAATCTATCCCTCCAGCACGTCCTATTTATATCCGTGCTAAGGTTTAAGTTGCTTGCTCTAGTGGTTTTGGTGGATTTGGATTTTTGAGGTGGAGCATGTCCATTAATTCCGGGTTGGACATGGCCTTGTATGTCAGGCACATGTCACCTCTGAGCAGATGGTATGCAACTGAATAGAGCTGGAGTTTCTTCAATCTGGCAGCATATGACAGATTTTGGAGTCCTTTATCCTTTTGGTGAGGAACTTTTGGGGTCTCTCCAATTGCTGCAGATGTCGGGTGAGATACATCCTGAATGGGGCATTGTACTCGATCATTGGTCTGATAAGTGAAGAGTACAGGGGAACAATGACCTCACTAGATCTGGATGTGAATCCCTTCATGATCAGGTGTGCAATGTAGAAGGTCTTTCTAACCACTTTAGCAACGTGAGTGTCAAAGAAAGGCCACTGTCAACCTGGGTCCCCAGGTCCCTGATAACCTCTTCTGTGCTTAGTGGATTGCCACCTATATGGTAGCTTGGGGTTACCTTGTTTTTCCCAAAGGGTATGACTATACATTTTTTGCATTTAACTTCAGGCCATGGCTCTGGCACCAGCTATCTGTTTCCGTGAGTCCCTTCTGAAGGATATCCGTGTCCGATGCACTTTCCACTATGGCCCAGTTTGCAGGCGCCAGCAAACTTTGTCAGGCAAAGTCCACCCATGTTGGCCTGTACTTCTGAGAAGTAGATGCCGAACAATAGGGGCCAAGGACCGAGCCCTGTGGGACACCACTTGTGACCGGCTTGGAGTCTGACATAGCGCCAGCAACTCTAACCCTGTGGGTTCTGTCCTTAAGCCAGTTTGCAACCCATCTTGTGACATATGGGTTTACATTTAAGCTGGTAAGTTTTTCTACAATACCCGAGTGGGGTATTGTGTCGAAAGCCTTTGCAAGGTCAAGGTAGGCTGTATGGACTGCCTTTCCCTCATCAATGGCCTTGGTGACTGTTTCAAGAAGTCGACCAAGTTCAAAAGGCATGATCTGCCCTTGACGGCCAAACTGGGTCGGGTCCAATGTCTGCAAGTCCCCTATATCTTTGTTTATGAGCTCCATTATGATCCTCTCCATAGCTTTGCAGTCTAGACTTGTTAAGCTTATGGGCGGTAATTACCAGGGTCTGTAGAGTCACCGCCTTTGTGGAGTGGGACCACAGTTGCCGTGACGCCACTCCTTGGGCACGTATCCTGTGGTAAGGCTGAGATTAAACAGCTGCCTTATGTGCGGGTTTAATTCCTCATTTAGCTCGTGTAGCACACAGCCGGGGACACCATCCGGTCCCATTGATGCTGTGTTTTTAGCTTTAGAGAGAGCAGCTTTCACCTGCGCATTTGAGATGTCTGGGAGGCTACACTCCACTGGGATAGTTATCTCTCCTTTAGGGGGGGAGAGGGGGGGTGAAGTTTGCACTGAACCTGTCTGCCAGTATGTTGGCAATGTCTGTGGGTTCATTGTATCATTTTGGACTAATTCTGAGCATATCTGGGAGTTTCCACCCAGGTTCCTAACATAGCTGAAAAAGGCCTTATGATTGTCCTTTGAATCCATGGCAATTTTTCTCTCAAAATTGGCCTTAGTTGATTTTATGAGTGCTCATATTTTTTACTAATAATGATCGGGGTGACTTCCCTTTTATGGATTTTGTTCTATCATGTAATAGCTTTCTCCTCTTATTGTAAAGTTTGTTAATGGCTGGGGTCCACCAGACTGGATGTTTGCCCTTTGTGGAAAGAGTCTTGGTTTTATTTGGGATTGCCTGATCCATGCAGTCCTGGAGGTGTTCATAGAAGGCATTTGTAAGGGCTTCCGCAGCTTGGGTTGTGGTTTCCACTGGCTCAGGGGCTTTGAAGGATACCACACCAGTCTTGAGTAGTGTGAAGTTTGCTTTAGAGAAGTTCTTCACTGTGGTCTTTTTTGTTTGGGGTGGGGGCGGGATGTGGATTTCCAGTGAGATTAGATTATGATCAGATCTCACCAATGAGGGATATACTTCCGTTGTGGAGCATTTTGTCCCCATGTTTGTGATAATGAGATCTAGTATATTTTCTCCTCTCGTGGGAACAGTGACTAGCTGTTCCATGGCATTTGAATTTATGAACTCCAGGAACCGTTGGGCTAGAAAGTTAGGGCTTGAGTAATGTTCCCAGTCTATATTCGGGTAGTTGAAGTCACCCAATATGATGGTGTTTGGAGATACATTTATACCCTCCAGTGTCTTCAGGAAGGCTGTGTGGGGTTCCTGAGCTTGAGAGGGTGGCCTGTAGCATAGCATGCTGCAATTTGTAGAGCAGTTTTGCCTATGGTTAGTTGCACCTGGATGGTTTCCGAAGCTTCGTGAGTTGCCACCAACCTGGAGGTGTGGGTATCCTTTATGAATATGGATACACCCCCTCCTTTTGTGGTGTGGTCCGGGTTTTGGGGCCGGAACGCATGATATGAGGTAAAACCTAATAGTGCCGGGGTGCTCTCAGGAGCCTTGAACCAGGTTTCAGTTACAGCACAGACATCGATGTTCTCCATACTGAGAAGGGCCTCGAGTGCGTGCATTTTGAGATTTAGACTTCTGGCATTGAGCAGCATTACTCTCAGTTTCTTCCCATTTTGTTTTCTAGGGTGGTAGGTTTAGAATTTGAGCCTTGCCTAAAAAAGGCACTATGGGGGTGGAAAGAGCCTTAGCCAATATCCGGATCCCAGGGGTGACAGGTGCAAGCCATCCCTTGCAAAGCAGCGTGGCTTGTCAAGCATGTCATCCCAGGCAGACAGACACTGGATCCCCTTTGAATGACACCAGACATTAAGCCAATTGTTAAAGCTGATCATCTTGTCTCTATATTGTGGCATCATTCTTGGTGAAGGAAGGATACTGCTCAGGGTCAGGGTCATACCTGCCTGGGCTACATAATCAGAGAGCTCCTCTATGTCTCTTTTCATGTAGTCCAGGGAGGTACGTCTCAGGTCGTTCACACCAGCATGGACAATGACTGTGTCATATTTGTACTTGCCGTGGAGTGACCCGAGTGCTTGTGTTATGTGGCGGATTCTAGCCCGATAGGCAGCTTACTGTGACCCTCTCCTTGTTCAGCCTGGTGAGTGGGATGTCAGTGTGTCTGACTATGGAGTCACCTATGACAAGTATGTTTGGTGTTGTATTTGGCCTTAATGGCTGTGACTGCTTTGCACACTGCTTTTGTGGTTTATGTGTTGCTTGTGGGGTGTCTTGAGGTAGCAGTTGTTTGGGTGTCTGCTTTGGAGGCCTCTGCTGTTTAGGTAAATTTTACTCAGAGCCTCCAGTATGTCTTTGTGTGTTTATGTGTTTGATTCAGTGGTGTGGTAGCATTATGTGAGGCTGGTTTTGTGGTGTGTGTAGTTGCCTTCTCCTCCTGTCTGGTCTTGCCAGTCCTGAGTTGAGAGAGCTCAGCCTCCAGTTTGGCTTAATAGCTGCATCTCTCGCAAGTATTTGTGTTATGTGGGAGGAGGAGAGGGTTGTCTTTGTACATGAGGCAGTTATAACATTGCCTCAAGATTCCCAGATTCACCAGCTGGACCGGAGAGGAGATTGACAACTGACCTTTGGACATGCTAGAATAATATTGGGAATTCCTTAATAATTGAAAACAAGGGCCAGTGGGGAGTGAGGGTGTAGTGCTTTTAATTTTTAGTGCTGACTTATATAATTGCTTTAGTGAGCAAGTGCCAGGGAACTTGAGTGCAATGTGTTACAAGTAACTAAATGCAAAAACGAACAGTAACTTTCAAGTGAAACAAGGAACTAGTACAGTAAGCAATGCAGATATCACTAGTGATCCACAGAAGCGCAGAGAAGCCGCGTATTAGGTGGAATTAGCTTCCAGGGAAATAACAAGCAAACAAACAACAAGCATATAAACAAAGCTAGATTCAGCAGGCCTGGATCTAGTCCATTTCTAGTTAATCACTGTATATTAATCAAATCAGACAATAGTATAGAAGTAGCGAACTTAAACTTTTCTTAAGTCAAAACAAAACAAAACAAAAAATAATAGTAGAAAATATATAATTGTACAGCATTACCAAGTATTCGAAAGTAATCCAAGCAAGGTAGGCAGTCTGTTTCCAGTCGAAAATCCTTTACTAAGTACACAGACAAGCGATCCAAGTAAAACAAAAATAGAGTAATCATTTCCTCACAAGCTTTCTAAATATATATATATACTTTTTATCAGGCACAGGAGTGGTTTATTGTGCTGTAAAACAAACCCCGGGATTCATGAAGCTCGGCGCAAGGCCGGTGTAAGGCTTGCACCGGCAGTGCAGTGTATAATCGGTGTAGCAGCGCCATATGCATAGTAATGAGTGCGCGCCGCAACCACAGACACGTGAAGTGGGCATGTGAGCGAGCCCAAGTAGGATGCGGCCGTAGGCGTGGCCAAGCCGGCAGGCGATGAGCAACCTAAAGTGCTGACTTCCACAGGCCGCCTGCAATAGTAACCGCACCAGCCAGGGTCCGTGGATAATGAAACGTACGCAGAGTATGCAACATAGTACCCGTTCACACAAAACAGAGAACCAAACATTAACCCACGAAGTCCAAATTGTACCTGTCCAAGGAACAAAGGATACGCGTAATACCGTGTCCGTCACGCAATGCACTGTCAGTGGGCATACCCAGTGAAGGTGTACCACAGCATGTCAGCGCGCCGCACCTACACAGAGGTAGCCACATGGGCATGGTCACCAGCAGTAGCGAGAGTACACAGCCGGGTAGCCGTGTCGATATAACAACAAGAAGGAAACCAGATACCCTAAACACAGACAAACATGTGCATAGCAACATGTACTACACCCAGCAACGTTCCCATCGCATACACATAGGACGGCATATGCCTAAGCGTAATATCCAGAAGCAGAACCCATGCATGCAAATGTAATACACAACAGCCCCGTCATAGCATGTAACCCGCACCCATGTACGACCGTGCACCCAACCCAGCTAGCAGCCTTGCGCAGCTGCACACCTACACACAATGGGTATACCTGAAATGTAGTAAGAAGTATTGTCCTAGGCAGTGCCACGCGGGCAAATATGTACCCCACATGTTAACATCCCACCTCAGGTACAGATATCCAAATGGCTGCATGTGAATGTGTCGGCGGAATGTGTACATCCCGCATGTGGTATGGACCTGTCGAAACCCCATAGGCGTACACACGCCACGGTGCCCATAACTGTACACATCTGGACAAGGCAGTATGTTCAGCCACCGTAGTGATGATTAGCTATGCAGACATGTCAAACACAACACATATGGCGGAACATCTGCCCACCAAGCAGGACGCCCCAACAGGGTGCCACATGCACAGAAGGTGAAGGTGGGACATCACACGTTGAGAATAGCATTGCCGGATGGCCAAACACCCACGGCCAACGCAAAGGATGTAATAACATGTATATGCCTGGATGAATGGGTATGTCATAGCATGGGAATAGGCCAAGCTATCCAACATAATAGCCATGCGTACCAGATACAAACTGCCAGTAACATGCAGTAGTAATGCAGGAAGGCATACACGATTGTGGGAATAGCACAGGAAATATGGCATGTGCCAAGTGTTGACGCATGACACAAATGTCCAGGATGGGGCTCCCTGCAAAGAGGAACATGTGCCAACCCCACCCCCCACAGATGTACCGGCAGTGGAAACACATCCCAAACACACACCAACACTACTGTCCATCCCATGATAGCAACGGGGGCAGGTCAAAGACCACCATGACGCGTGCACAAACAGGGACACGTGTAACCGTTGCCCTAACAACCCCCCACAGGCCAACAAATAATAGTATGGACATATGCATGTAATGCTGCGAAGGATGTGTGGTAGTCCTCAGTATCACAAAGGTAGGTACACAGATACACTGTAATCAACCATGACATATGTACACTGTACACAGCATACCTGCAGGTAATACATAGTTCAATCATGTGCCACAGAAATATACACATACGAATGAGGATAGGGGATAGACAAGTGTAAATGGGACAAACTATGAACATAGGTTCATAGGTCCATAGGTACATAGTAGGCTATCTGCCCAAGGGCAGCTATAACCCTTGCCCATAGTTATGTTGCCTTTGCCAACCCTCCAGTCCAAAGATAACAATGCCTATTATATTGCTGTACCTCTGTCAAGCAGTGACAATGAAGTAATCCCTGGGGTATATCTGCAATCCCCCATCCATTGGTCAAGATCCCCCTCGAACAAGGCCAGCGAGGCGCTCTGCCTCACATGTACTGGGATGTTGTTCCACAGCATAGTGAGTGTCTGGGTGATGAATCTGTCCCTCCAATACATTCTATTAATGACCGTGTCAAGGTTCACGTCACCTGCCCCTGTGGTTCTGAGAGATGTAGATCCATTAGGTGAAGCATAGTCATCAAATATGGGTCGACATGGCCTTGTATGTCAGGCACAGGTCACCACTGAGCAAGTGGTATGTGACTGAATGGAGCAGGAGTCCTGTCAGTCGGGCAGCATAACACAAATTCCTGACACCCTGCATCCGTTTGACGATGAACCTATGGGGCCTTCCCAGCTGCTGCAGGTGTCGGGTCAGATATCTTCCAAACGGGGCAATGTACTCAATCATAGGTCTAATGAGTGATGAGTACAAGGAGACGATGACCTCCCCTGATCTAGATGTGAATCCCTGCACCATCAGGTGTGCAATGTAGAAGGTCTACCTAACTACGTTAGCAATGTGTGTGTCGAACGAATGGTGACTGACAACCTGGGTCCCCAGATCCCTGGTAACTCCCTCTGTGCTCAGTGGATTGCCAACTATATGGCAGCTAGGGGTAACCATGTTCTTCCTGAAGGGTATGACTATGCATTTCCCGGCATTTAGCTGTAGGCCATGTCCCTGGCACCAGATATCCATATCTGTGAGGCCCTTCTGAAGGATATCTGTGTCAGATGTCCGTCCCACTATGGCACCCAGTTCGCAGTCATCTGCAAACATTGTCAGCCATAACCCCCCTGTGATTGTTTGTACTTTGGAAATGTAGATGCAGAAAAAGAGTGGACCCAGGACTGAGCCCCGTGGGACACCGCCTGTGACCGGCTGTGAGTCTGACATGGTGCCAGCAACTATGACCATGTGGGTTGTGTCACCTAGCCAGTTTGCAACCCATCCTGCGATGTATGGGTTCACATCCAAGCTGATGGGTTTATCAATGATACCTGAGGGGGGTATTGTGTTGAAGGCCTTTGCCAGGTTGAGGTAGGCTGTATGGACTGCCCGACCCTCATCAATGGCCTCGGTGACTGTTCCTAAAACGTCAACCAAGTTTTAAATGCATGATCTGCCTTTGACCAAGCCAAACAGGGCTGGATGCAAAGTATGCAAGTCCCCTATGTCGTCATCTATGAGTTCCATTATGATCCTTCCCCATGGCTTTGCAGATAAGGCTTGTCAAGCTAATGGGACGGTAATTACCAGGGTCAGTGGAGGCACTGCCCCTGTGAAGTGGGACTACAGTCGCCGTGCGCCACAACTTGGGTACGTTACCTGCGGTGAGGCTAAGATTAAACAGCCGTCCTAACTGTGGGTCTGATTCCTCAATGAGTTCGTGGAGTACACAGCCGGGACACCATCTGGTCCCATGGATGCTGTGTTCACTGCCTTGGGGAGAGCATGTCCCACCTGTGCGTTACAGAAGTTTCGGGGGCCACAATCCTCTGGTACAGACATCTCTCCATGTGGGGGGGGGGTGTTTGCACCAAACCTGTCAGCCAGTATGTTGGCAATGTGTGTATGTTCAGTAAACTTCACATCATCCTGAACCCAGTCCGAGCATATCTGGGAGTGTCCTCCCAGGTGTCCAACATAGCTAAAGAAGGCCGTATGATTGTCCGTCGAGTCCTTGGTGATATATCTGTCGGATTTGCCCTGGATGATGTCATGAGAGCTTGTAGTTCTTCACATATAATGAGCAAGGGTGTCATACCTTACAAGGATTCTGCTCTGTCTTGTAGTAGCTACCTCCTTTCGTTGTAGAGCTTGTGTATGGCTGGGGTACACCAGACTGGATGCTTGGCATTGGTACAAAGACTCACAGTTGTGTAAGGGATTGCCTGATCCATGCAGTCCTGTAGGTGCTGGTAGAAGGCATATGTAAGTGATTCAGTGGCTTGAGTAATGTTTACCACTGGCTCAGGGGCCTTAAAGGAGACCACACTAGTGTTTAGAAGTGTGAAGTCGGCTTTTGAGAAAGCCATATGTATGGTAACCGGCACCACCCACAGCAGAAGCTATTGTCCAAATAACATATTATCATTTTCATTATTAAATTATTCATTATTATTTATTTAGTTATTTGTTTTAGCTACTTACACTTGAAAATGCCCGGTAAGACCGGGCGAAAGTGCTAGTGATCTACTTGTTTTGGTGGTGTTATTTTGACAATAAAGTGGTGATTCTTTCCTATTGGGACTTCTGAGGATGATTTAAAGCAGTTGCTAACCTGCATCTTTGGATGTACACCATTTGGTTTCAGTTTTGAAAAACCTGGTTTACGTAGCACTACATAATATGGGTAGTCAAACAGACATCCGCGATTGGGGAACATACAGCAGCAGTCAAAACCACTGGCCAGATGGACACAGTCCAACAAGTTCTACACTTTACATATGCACATTGGTGTCCATTGTAGGACCCCGAAAATTGATCCGTACGCTATATCATCCAGCTGCTACCGTTCCACCCAGAAGAAGCGACAGCCGTGACTACGGCACAGCTAGACATATGCACCACCAGCGTGTTTAAGGTTGATGACAAGTGTCCCTGAAATGCAGGACATATGAACAGAAATCCCCAGATTGTCGAGTCCATAGAAGTGCGTCCACATCCCAGTCCCGCACACATGAAGGATGTGTAATGGGTACCGTCGAGGGTTGCAGCCATGGGATCGTGGGTATGCAGAAATGGGGCTCGGTGTTGTTTGGCAGATAATCCATTGTCCCGCCCCGTGGGAGGGATGTGGGTATAGCACATGCCTTACTCCCCACTAATAATGCAAAGCATCCACCGGATAATGCTAAATGCAGGTGTGAAATGTGTACAGCCCTATACCAGTGTCCAGTAGGCAATTCCCATGGATGGACAAGCGTACGACCAAGATGGCACCCATAACTGCATACCTGGTGGAATTACACAGCTGCAGTAAGGCATAACACAGGAAATACAGATAGGGACTACAGTAGACACTCC
Source organism: Protopterus annectens (assembly GCF_019279795.1). Classification (NCBI taxonomy): domain Eukaryota; kingdom Metazoa; phylum Chordata; order Ceratodontiformes; family Protopteridae; genus Protopterus; species Protopterus annectens. The sequence goes on from NC_056736.1 coordinate 697,398,265, forward strand.
CCATACAAAGTTAGACTGCTGTGCGAATACCGGCGTACACAGCACTCAATCTGCCAGTACCAAAATGGGGATCACTCGCTGCCATACTGCGGAACAAATGGGCGACATGTGGAACACATACTAATAGCACACCAACAACGTCAACTAGAAAGGTCAGTCAAAACCACTGGCCAGATGGACACAGTCCAACAAGTTCTACACTTTACATATGCACATTGGTGTCCATTGTAGGACCCAGAAATTGATTGTTATGGAATATCATACAGCTGTTATCGTTCTACCAGAAGAAGTGACAGCCGTGACTACGGCACAGCTAGACATATGCACCACCAGCGTGTTTAAGGTTGATGACAAGTGTCCATGAAATGTAGGACATATGAACAGAAATCCCCAGAGTTCCGAGTCCATAGAAGTGCATCCACATCCCAGTCCCGCACACATGAAGGATGTGTAATGGGTACCATCGAGTGTTGCAGCCATGGGATCCTGGGTATGCAGAAATGGCGCTCGGTGTTGTTTGGCAGATAATCCGTTGTCCCGCCCCGTGGGAGGGATGTGGGTGTAGCACATGCCTTACTCCCCACTAATAATGCAAAGCATCCACCGGAGAATGCTAAATGCAGGTGTGAAATGTGTACAGCCCTATATCAGTGTCCAGTAGACAATTCCCATGGATGGACAAGCGTACGACCAAGATGGCACCCACAACTGCAAACCCGGTGGAATTACACAGCTGCAGTAAGGCATAACACAGGAAATACAGATAGGGACTACAGTAGACACTCCCCATACAAAGTCAGACCGCCGTGCGAATACCGGCGTACACAGCACTCAATCTGCCAGCACCAAAATGGGGATTACTCGCTGCCATACTGCGGAACAAATGGGCGACCTGTGGAACACATACTAATGGCACACCAACAACGTCAACTAGGAAGGTCATAGGATGCTTAAACTATGGCGTTCCCACTTATAAAGAACATCCTTCAATGAATTAATAGGATCTACATATTTTGATTGTGTTATTTTGACAATACAGTGGAGGATATTTCCTATTGGGACTTCTGAGGATTAGTTAAAGCAGTTGCTAACCTGCATCATTGGATTTACACCATTTGGGTTCATTTTAGAAAAACCTGGTTTTCGTAGCACTACATAATATGGGTAGTCAAACAGACATCCGCAATTAGGGAACATACAGCAGCAGTCAAAACCACTGGCCAGATGGACACAGTCCAACAAGTTCTACACTTTACATATGCACATTGGTGTCCATTGTAGGACCCCAAAAATTGATCTGTACGCAATATCTACCAGCTGCGATCGTTAGACCCAGAAGAACTGACAGCCGTGACTACGGCACAGCTAGACATATGCACCACCAGCGTGTTCAAGGTTGATGACAAGTGTCCATGAAATGCAGGACATATGAACAGAAATCCCCAGATTGTCGAGTCCATAGAAGTGCGTCCACATCCCAGTCCCGCACACATGAAGGATGTGTAATGGGTACCGTCGAGGGTTGCAGCCATGGGATCCTGGGTATGCAGAAATGGGGCTTGGTGTTGTTTGGCAGATAATCCGTTGTCCCGCCCCGTGGGAGGGATGTGGGTGTAGCACATGCCTTACTCCCCACTAATAATGCAAAGCATCCACCGGATAATGCTAAATGCAGGTGTGAAATGTGTACAGCCCTATACCAGTGTCCAGTAGGCAATTCCCATGGATGGACAAGCGTACGACCAAGATGGCACCCATAACTGCAAACCTGGTGGAATTACACAGCTGCAGTAAGGCATAACACAGGAAATACAGATAGGGACTACAGTAGACACTCCCCATACAAAGTCAGACCGCCGTGCGAATATCGGCGTACACAGCACTCTATCTGCCAGCACCAAAATGGGGATCACTCGCTGCCATACTGCGGAACAAATGGGCGACCTGTGGAACACATACTAATGGCACACCAACAACGTCAACTAGGAAGGCCATAGGATGGTTAAACTATGGCGTTCCCACTTATAAAGAACATCCTTCAATGAATTAATAGGATCTACATGTTATGGTGGTGTTATTTTGACAATACAGTGGCGGATATTTCCTATTGTGACTTCTGAGGATTATTTAAAGCAGTTGCTAACCTGCATCTTTGGATGTACACCATTTGGTTTCAGTTATGAAAAACCTGGATTTCGTAGCACTACATAATATGGGTAGTCAAAAAGACATCCACGATTGGGGAACATACAGCAGCAGTCAAAACCACTGGCCAGATGGACACAGTCCAACAAGTTCTACACTTTACATATGCACATTGGTGTCCATTGTAGGACCCCAAAAATTGAACCCTACGCAATATCTACCATCTGCGAACGAGCGACCCTGAAGGAGTAACAGCCGTGACTACGGCACAGCTAGACATATGCACCACCAGCGTGTTTAAGGTTGATGACAAGTGTCCATGAAATGCAGGACATATGAACAGAAATCCCCAGATGGTCGAGTCCATAGAAGTGCGTCCACATCCCAGTCCCGCACACATGAAGGATGTGTAATGGGTACCGTCAAGGGTTGCAGCCATGGGATCCTGGGTATGCAGAAATGGGGCTCAGTGATGTTTGGCAGATAATCTGTTGTCCCGCCCGTGGGAGGGATGTGGGTGTAGCACATGCCTTACTCCCCACTAATAATGCAAAGCATCCACCGGATAATGCTAAATTCAGGTGTGAAATGTGTACTGCCCTATACCAGTGTCCAGTAGGCAATTCCCATGGATGGACAAGCGTACGACCAAGATGGCACCCATAACTGCAAACCTGGTGGAATTACACAGCTGCAGTAAGGCATAACACAGGAAATACAGATAGAGACTACAGTAGACACTCCCCATACAAAGTCTGCCAGCACCAAAATGGGGATCACTCGCTTCCATACTGCGGAACAAATGGGCGACCTGTGGAACACATACCAATGGCACACTAACAACTTCAGCTAGGAAGGTCATAGGATGGTTAAACTATGGCGTTCCCACTTATAAAGAACATCCTTCAGTGAATTAATAGGATTAATGTCAATTGACCATGGAATACACCTAATCAACATCAAAGAACCGCTGGCACCTTATAGCACACAATCCAAAACACACATAGGTAGATGAAACAGTCAATGTAGACATTGTCCAGGACAGTGCCCAAATGGTATACAAAGGTTCCTTCATAGACAGGTAAGCGCTTTCACCCGTAGGCTCCGTCAGACTTACACATAACATAAAAGCATCCAGGCTTTAAATATCCCTCCTTACACTTTCATTGGTCAATTTCTCAGCAAACAATGAACATTTAACCACAGCATATAAAGCACAGACGCAATGTTAACTACACACACATATATTAACATCTCCAAACACATCCTATTAAAACATGTATTATATGATATTGTACTAAGCCTAATACTCATCAATCAAAGATCTAACAATATATATATATAAGATATGTATATCATATCAATGCAATACAGTGGTAAACAACTGAAAGAGTGGACTAATGTGTGTTAACTGTATATCTGTACCTAAACTACATTCCTGTTACGGGGGTTTAAGCCACCTGCTTCTCAAAAGAGGCTTCATCAGTGTTTCATCAGTCAGCCCTGGTGTGTGGTCAACCCTCCACCTAATAATCCATCTCAATCCGCATTCTAAAGCATAGTTGATGAGGTCCCCCCTCTGGTATTATAACCTAGCCTTCGTAAAACACTGAATGTAAACGTATGCCTTGTGATGTGCTCATAACCGGCCGTAGGCATACACCAATCCTGCGGCTGCCTAGGGCGCCGCACTAGTAGGGCCACCTGTCTAGTAGGTATGTCATGTAGGTACACCAGGATGGGGGCACCATGTGTTGTGGTGGTGGGCGCCATGGAGCCCTATAGCCTAGGGCAGCGGTCAATCTAAGGCCGCTGCCGTAGGAGGGGTAGTACGGTCTGCAAGTATGTGCAGAAGTGCACATGAAACAGCGGTTCACAAGGATTACCCATAGTGGCGACACCTGCACAGATGGCTATAGCGGGACACACACACGACCATGCATACAGCACAGTTAGACATACACACACCATAAATAGGCAATTATACACAAGGTTTATGGCGTTGCGGGTACAGTGTCAGTACAGCAAGGATAGCTGTCTGCCACGATATCCAGCAGATGTCTCTAGGGTGTTCTGGAATACGGACGTTGCATGGACAATGAGTGGATATGCATCATACCACAGTTCTATGTGTCAGCCGTGCAAATATGCGATACATGGGACAGACAGCTGTCCATGCAAGAGCAGCACTATGGGCACAACATAGGTATGTGGATATACAACGAGAGATACAGACGGACACATGTGGCAAGGCCGTGAGTGTAACGTACACAGCACCACCCACCACACCATAGCAGGGTGCACGTGGAGAACACGCCACGGAGGTCGCCAACCACAGCAGGCACACAGGCAGTCCACGAGCTGCGTCTCACCATCCACAAACACAGGGATGGCGGCAGGATATGAGTGTTCTGCGGAACGCTAAAGCCATACCCTATGAACCCATGCGGCTGGGAGCATAGACACACACACACAGTGTTATTTTGACAATACAGTGGCGGATATTTCCTATTGTGACTTCTGAGGATTATTTAAAGCAGTTGCTAACCTGCATCTTTGGATGTACACCATTTGGTTTCAGTTATGAAAAACCTGGATTTCGTAGCACTACATAATATGGGTAGTCAAAAAGACATCCACGATTGGGGAACATACAGCAGCAGTCAAAACCACTGGCCAGATGGACACAGTCCAACAAGTTCTACACTTTACATATGCACATTGGTGTCCATTGTAGGACCCACAAATTGAACCCTACGCAATATCTACCATCTGCGAGCGGCGACCCCGAAGGAGTAACAGCCATGACTACGGCACAGCTAGACATATGCACCACCAGCGTGTTTAAGGTTGATGACAAGTGTCCATGAAATGCAGGACATATGAACAGAAATCCCCAGATGGTCGAGTCCATAGAAGTCGCGTCCACATCCCAGTCCCGCACACATGAAGGATGTGTAATGGTACCGCCAAGGGTTGCAGCCATGGGATCCTGGGTATGCAGAAATGGGGCTCAGTGATGTTTGGCAGATAATCTGTTGTCCCGCCGTGGGAGGGATGTGGGTGTAGCACATGCCTTACTCCCCACTAATAATGCAAAGCATCCACGGATAATGCTAAATTCAGGTGTGAAATGTGTACTGCCCTATACCAGTGTCCAGTAGGCAATTCCCATGGATGGACAAGCGTATGACCAAGATGGCACCATAACTGCAAACCTGGTGGAATTACACAGCTGCAGTAAGGCATAACACAGGAAATACAGATAGAGACTACAGTGGACACTCCCATACAAAGTCTGCCAGCACCAAAATGGGGATCACTCGCTTCCATACTACGGAACAAATGGCGACCTGTGGAACACATACCAATGGCACACTAACAACTTCAGCTAGGAAGGTCATAGGATGGTTAAACTATGGCGTTCCCACTTATAAAGAACATCCTTCAGTGAATTAATAGGATTAATGTCAATTGACCATGGAATACACCTAATCAACATCAAAGAACCGCTGGCACCTTATAGCACACAATCCAAAACACACATAGGTAGATGAAACAGTCAATGTAGACATTGTCCAGGACAGTGCCCAAATGGTATACAAAGGTTCCTTCATAGACAGGTAAGCGCTTTCACCCGTAGGCTCCGTCAGACTTACACATAACATAAAAGCATCCAGGCTTTAAATATCCCTCCTTACACTTTCATTGGTCAATTTCTCAGCAAACAATGAACATTTAACCACAGCATATAAAGCACAGACGCAATGTTAACTACACACACATATATTAACATCTCCAAACACATCCTATTAAAACATGTATTATATGATATTGTACTAAGCCTAATACTCATCAATCAAAGATCTAACAATATATATATATAAGATATGTATATCATATCAATGCAATACAGTGGTAAACAACTGAAAGAGTGGACTAATGTGTGTTAACTGTATATCTGTACCTAAACTACATTCCTGTTACGGGGTTTAAGCCACCTGCTTCTCAAAGAGGCTTCATCAGTGTTTCATCAGTCAGCCCTGGTGTGTGGTCAACCCTCCACCTAATAATCCATCTCAATCCGCATTCTAAAGCATAGTTGATGAGGTCCCCTCTGGTATTATAACCTAGCCGTAAAACACTGAATGTAAACGTGTGCCTTGTGATGTGCTCATAACCGGCCGTAGGCATACACCAATCCTGCGGCTGCCTAGGGCGCCGCACTAGTAGGGACACCTGTCTAGTAGGTATGTCATGTAGGTACACCAGGATGGGGGCACCATGTGTTGTGGTGGTGGGCGCCATGGAGCCCTATAGCCTAGGGCAGCGGTCAATCTAAGGCCGCTGCAGGAGGGTAATACGGTCTGCAGGTATGTGCAGAAGTGCACATGAAACAGCGGTTCACAAGGATTACCCATAGTGGCGACACCTGCACAGATGGCTATAGCGGGACACACACACACGACCATGCATACAGCACAGTTAGACATACACACACCATAAATAGGCAATTATACACAAGGTTTATGGCGCAGTATGGTACAGTGTCAGTACAGCAAGGATAGCTGTCTGCCACGATATCCAGCAGATGTCTCTAGGGTGTTCTGGAATACGGACGTTGCATGGACAATGAGTGGATATGCATCATACCACAGTTCTATGTGTCAGCCGTGCAAATATGCGATACATGGGACAGACAGCTGTCCATGCAAGAGCAGCACTATGGGCACAACATAGGTATGTGGATATACAACGAGAGAGATACAGACGGACACATGTGGCAAGGCCGTGAGTGTAACGTACACAGCACCACCCCACCACACCATAGCAGGGTGCACGTGGAGAACACGCTACGGAGGTCGCCAACCACAGCAGGCACACAGGCAGTCCACGAGCTGCGTCTCACCATCCACAAACACAGGGATGGCGGCAGGATATGAGTGTTCTGCGGAAACGCTAAAGCCATACCCTATGAACCCATGCGGCTGGGAGCATAGACACACACACACATCTGGCAGGCATGGTGATTGACCACACCCCCACATACCCAACCGCACAACAGTATGACACAGGTGTGGAACGCGCTACGTGGACCACCGAACACAGCACCATCAGAGGCACATGTCCACGTGGGTGACAACATCCATAAAGGAATAGCCGCCGATAGCCAAGGTATGCGTTGCCAAGCGTCTAAAATAACTACACTCTACTAGGGCAGCTGTGAACACACACACCCCACACACACACGGGGAGGGGCCGGGAGTCGAACCTATGCCTACCTACATGTACTTACTACAGCATGATGCATTTACAGAATGCGCTACCGAGATTACTGAGCACAGCGCTGTCAGAGGCATACTTCTAGGTGCGTGACATCATCCATAAGGGAATAGCTGGCAATAGCCAAGGTATGTGTTGCGAAGCATCTAAAAGCATGTTCATCCGCAGAGGTAGCTGGAAACACACACACACACACACACCTCACACACACACGGGAAAGGGCCGGGAGTCGAACCTACGCCTACCTACATGTACTCACTACAGCATGATGCATTTACAGAACGCGCTACCGAGATTACTGAGCACAGCACTGTCAGAGGCATACTTCTAGGCACGTGACATCATCCGTAAGGGAATAGCTGGCAATAGCCAAGGTATGTGTTGCGAAGCATCTAAAAGCATGTTCATCCGCAGAGGCAGCTGGAAACACACACACACACCTCACACACCTCACACACACATGGGGAAGGGCCGGGAGTCGAATCTACGCCTACCTACATGAACTCATTACAGCATGATGCATTTACAGAACGCGCTACCGAGATTACTGAGCACAGCACTGTCAGAGGCATACTTCTAGGCGGGTGACATCATCCATAAGGGAATAGCTGGCAATAGCCAAGGTATGTGTTGCGAAGCGTCTAAAAGCATGTTCATCCGCAGAGGCAGCTGGAAACACACACACACACACACCTCACATACACATGGGGAAGGGCCGGGAGTCGAACCTACGCCTACCTACATGAACTCACTACAGCATGATGCATTTACAGAATGCGCTACCGAGATTACTGAGCACAGCGCTGTCAGAGGCATACTTCTAGGCGGGTGACATCATCCGTAAGGGAATAGCTGACAATAGCCAAGGTATGTGTTGCGAAGCGTCTAAAAGCATGTTCATCTGCAGAGGCAGCTGGAAACACACACACACACACACACACACACACACACACACGGGGAAGGGCCGGGAGTCGAACCTATGCCTACCTACATGAACTCACTATAGCATGATGCATTTACAGAACGCGCTACCGTGATTACTGAGCACAGCGCTGTCAGAGGCATACTTCTAGGTGGGTGACTTCATCCGTAAGGGAATAGCTGGCAATAGCCAAGGTATGTGTTGCGAAGCGTCTAAAAGCTTGTTCATCTGCAGAGGCAGCTGGAAACACACACACACACACACACACACACACACACACACACACACCTCACACACACATGGGGAAGGGCCGGGAGTCGAACCTACGCCTACCTACATGAACTCACTACAGCATGATGCATTTACAGAACGCGCTGCCAAGATTACTGAGCACAGCACTGTCAGGAGGCATACCCCTAGGTGGGTGGTATCATCCGCAGAGGCAAGGCAGCCGATAGGGAATGAAGACAGAGTGCGCAGTCACACAGCATGTTACCATCCCAAGGTGGGCGTACAGTAACACGGTAGTGCTGCAGTCGGGAATACCAACTAACTATGGAGCAGTACATCACGACATGGATACGGGATGCACCACATACAGTATACCCTATGAGAGGGCATCCGGCGTGCAGGATGTAGGCAGCCATTGTGGCATAACAACCACATATGAGTCACCTGGATGGTCACCATGGCTATGCAGGATGTCATTGGCCATGGCTACACGCCTAGTAGCAGACATCGGTGCCGACTGTAGTGTGTACCCCCGAATGGTGTACTGGCCATGCCCTCACACCTAGCGGTTGCGAAGGGGAGACAGACATGCTCACGGGGTATCAACACAGACGGGCGCGGTGTGCACTGTACTGTGTGTCCATCTACACAGCTGCTTACTGGGCATGCTCAGACACTTAGAATCTGCTCAGTGCAGACATGCATACACATGGGGCGATGGCTTGGGAGGCAGAATGTGGACCGTCGTGTGTGTCCACCCACACAACAGCAACCCGGCCATGCCACAGACGTGGCAGTTGCGAAGGGGAAACAGGCATGCACACGGGTATCAACGCAGGCGGTGTGCACTGTACTGTGTGTCCATCTACACAGCTGCTTACTGGGCATGCTCAGACACTTAGAATCTGCACAGTGCAGACATGCATACACATGGGGCGGAATCATGGGAGGCAGAATGTGGACCGTCGTGTGTGTCCACCCACACAACAGCAACCCGGCCATGCCACAGACGTGGCGGTTGCGAAGGGGAAACAGGCATGCACACGGGGTATCAACGCAGACGGGCGCGGTGTGCACTGTACTGTGTGTCCATCTACACAGCTGCTTACTGGGCATGCTCAGACACTTAGAATCTGCACAGTGCAGACATGCATACACATGGGGTGGAATCATGGGAGGCAGAATGTGGACCATCGTGTGTGTCCACCCACACAACAGCAACCCGGCCATGCTCACACACGTAGTATGTGCTACCCGTCCGGCATGCAGACGGAGTGCACACACCGCAAGTCACGGCCAGGTAAACCCATACACACGCACAGGGTGGACACACATGCAGTCACACGTACACACACAGATGACAGATAAGGCATCACGGGTGCAGGCTGAACATGTACACACTGCAGTGAACACTGTAGCTGCTATGCCAGCACCATGTCATCGGTGCAGCAGTATGCCCCATGGTCCAGCAACTGCATGTGACATATGTCCAGAAGACTATGTGGTGGTGTACGTCTGTCGTGCGGAGTACACATGTACTATCAATGATCCCACAGGTGTGATGTAGTCCACCCATACCGGTATACATGGACAGGCGTGCTCCACACATACCACGGGCCAGACACAGATATGACACATGACTGCAGCTGTACCACAGTGAAACAATGTCCGGATATGTCACATATGTGATTTCCTGGCTGTGTGCATGGACTGCACGCAGGACACATACGAAGCCTGTGATGTACCACATGCATAACACAGGCGTACGCGGTAATACACACACGAAGGGAAGGCAGACACATGTCTGTGGTATGCACCCCCTACAGGGTGTAGCGGTGTTCACTGGGGCACATACCCTTGTACAGTTTGCCTGTGACAGCTGTGATACCATACCACAGTCCATGTTCCATGTATGTTGACACACATGTCACAATGTAGCAATGCATACACACATGGCAACAGGGGATACATGTGACACGTGTACTGTGCACAGTGCAGCCGTGCATGAGCGGTGTCCGGTGTCCGTAACACAGTTGCAACCCCCTACCACATGCATACCCATCATGGGGGCCGTCATATGGTGGCATAGTAACAGCACATATGGCAGTCTGTGTGTACACCATGTGTTTAAACACCTGTCCACATGCATGTGTGCAGGTGCTGGTCACAGGTGTGTCACACACCATCCTACCCTGCCATGTGCATACAGTCTGCTATGTCACCTTTACATGGCAGCGCTGCCATAATGCATACCCATCGGCCATGCGTCATCGACCATATGTCACATGGCCACTGTAACCCCAACCACCTCCCAAGTGCAAATATTGGCACAGCTGCCAGATACAGTGGTAGTACGCAGGATGCACCACATACCGCTGCATGCACATATCCCATGTAGCGGGTGTGGCATTCCTAGCACCAACATGTGTGCAGGAATGTGTGCCCATGTATGCCACAGATCGGGGGGACTATGTGCCACGTGCCACACATCACTGTACACCATGGTAGAGATCTGTACCTACCTCAGTGTGGGGTGCATCGATGTGGATGGTGCAGTACATGCAACACATCATCCCTCCGTGTAGACATGTGTGGTCACCACCATGTCAGTGTGTCAACATGTGTGTATGTCTGCTGCCTGTTGTGAGGGTGTATGCAGATATAGTGTTGTGACTGGACACTGACCACACAGGGTGACCATCCCGTACTGGTGCTGCATTGTACAGCCCTGTCAATGCCATACCTGTGAGCCTTACTGGCCACCTGTGCAAGACCACCCCCTGTGACATGGCGCGTGGGTGCATTGTCTTGTGAGGGTGCTGACCACACAGACAGGTGTCCCCATCTGCACACAATGGTGTGTGTGCCATAGAGGTGTACGCACCGTGATTGCGGACATATTCCTGTACCGGTACAGCATCCGACTGCTGCACACCGTGCACCACAGCTGACAGGTGACACCTGTGGTCAGTAGCCAGCACACTGCGTACGACACCTGCAGAATGTCACCATACCTGTACTGTGTCATGCCATATATGTGATGTCTCTGTCCACCGTAGCCTGTGGCACCGACCACAGGCATCAGGTGCAGTATATGTGTGGACATGTGCGTCATGTACCGTGTAAGCAACGTTACACTGTATCCGGCTCCATGCTCCACAGGTGTATGTGTATAACCTCTCTTCTTGCAAGCCCGACTGTCTGTTTTCTATATCACAAAAGCTCTGCACCTGCTCCCATAGTATTCCTACATAGGTAAAGTACATGTATACTAAATGGAGTACTACACTGGCCTAGAATCCCCTTGTGTACCCACTTCCCTATAGGTGCCTTCTGACCCAGTTACTCAGCAAATGTATTCACATTCTCTGGCATGTCGAAGGGTCAATTGCTAGCGACCTCTCCTGTTCAGATGGTGAATCTGGGCATCCTGGCCACTGTTACAGGTGTCTCATGGACACGGACAAGCCGCACCTCCCCCAATGAACATAATACATGTGACAGATGTAACTATATAGCCAGACAGGGGGCTGTGCTCTCTCAAACCATGACCGGCAAGACCAAGCGGGAGGGGAAGGACACCATGCACACCACAAACCCAGTGTCACATGTGACTATCGCAAATGCTAATCGAACACATGAACACACTAAGACATACCTGGAGGCACTGTTAAAACATGTCACGAACCTAACGAGCCCTCTGAAGCAGACAAACAAGCAACTGCCTCCACAAGACATAGGACATGCAACACATAGTTCTCAACGTCAGTGTGCTAAACAGTCAGAGCCCCAAAGGCAACACACACACTGCCAGACACACTTGTAATGGGTGACGCCATTGTCAGACACACCGACGTCCCACCCACCAGACTGAACAAGGGAATGATCACAGTAGGCTGCCTGCCAGGCGCTGGAATCCGCCACATAACACATGCACTCAGGTCACTCCGCAGCATGTACAGGTATGACGCGGTCATTGCCCATGCTGGTGTCAACGACTGGAGTCATACCACCCTGGGATACATTAAAGGAGACATAGAGGGCCACTCAGATTGTGTAGCCCAGGCCGGCATGTCCCTGACCCTGGGCAGTATCCCACCCTCATCAGGTATGATGCCACTATACTGGCTCCAAGTGGTCACCCTTGATAATGTGCCTGGTTACCGGTGTCAGTCTGAGGGGATCCAGATTCCTCATACCTGGGATGACATGCTTGGCACGCCACACCCCTTCGCAAGGTATGGCTCGCACCTGTCGTCCCTGGTCTTCAAGGGTTTGGCTAAGGCACCTGCCACCCCCACAGTGCCCACTGCAGGCAAGGCTGGAATGATAAACCTACCACCCTACACTACAAACCTGGAGAACAGACAGGGTAATACTGCTCAGTGCCAGTGGTCTACGCCCAAGCTGCACACCCTCAAATGACCTCCTCAGTATGGAGGACAGCAATGTCAGTGCTGTGACTGAAACATTGATCAGGGCTGCTGAGAGCACCCCAGCACTAGCGGGTCATACCCCATATCACGCGTTCAGGACCATAACCCGGACCTAACACAGAAGGAGGGGGAGTCTCCATTTCCATGAAGGATACACACACCTCCAGGTTGGCAGAAATGTACGTAGCAGTGGGGAATATCCAGGTGCAATTAACCATGGGTAGGACTGCCCTACAGTTTGTTGCATGCTACAGACCACCCTCCCAAACCCAGGATACCTGCACAGCCTTCCTGAAGACACTGGTGAGTGTGAATGCTCTCACAACACCGTCATATTGGGTGACATCAACCACCCATACATAGACCGGGAACATTACCCAGGACACTACACCCTACACCAAAGGTTCCAGGTGTTCATACACCTGAATGCTGTGGAACAACCATGCACCATACCCACAAGGGGGGGAAGTATACTAGTTCTGATCATCACACATGGGGACGACATGCTCCACACAGGATGTACATCCCTCAATGGTGAGGTCAGACCATATAGTGAACTCACTGGGGATCCGCATCCTGCACCCAACACCGGCATGGGAGACCACAGTGACGACCTCTCCACAGTGAACCACACACGTCATACGACCGGTGTGGTACCCTACAAGGCCTCCATGCCAGTGGTAAACACAGGCCACACAGATGAAACCCTTACAAATGCCTTCTATGAGCACCCCCAGGAATGTCTGCACCAAGCGATCCTGATAACATCAGGACCTTGTCCACCGAAGGCAGGCACATGGTCTGGTGGACCCCAGCCATTGACAAACCGTGCAACAAGAGTTGAGAGCTAATACATGACAGAGCAATATCAGTACCAGGGAAGGCATCACTGATTAATACCGGCGTTAACATACAATCACTCATACAATGATCCAAGGCCGCCTGTGGGACTGGTACTGCAAAGGACACATAAGACAACCATAAGGCCTTCCTTAGCTATGGTAGGAACATGGGTGGAAGCACACAGTTATGCCCGGAATTACTCCAGAATGGTACAATGATCACTGAACCCACAGACATTGTCAACAAACCAACGGACATGTTCCATGCATACATCTACCCTCCCCCCCAAGCAGTGAACACAGCATCAATGGGACCAGATGGTGTCCCCGGCTGTGTGCTACACAACCTCATTGAGGCCCTCACCCCGCACATAAGGCTGCTGTTTCATCTTAGCCTTACTACGGGCTACTTCCCCGATGGATGGCATACGGCAACTGTGGTCCCACTACACCAAGGTAGTGCTCTTATGGACTCTATACATCCCTGCCCTATCAGCTTGACAAGCCTTGTCTGCAAAGCTGTGGGGAGGTCCATACTGGAGCCCATAAATAAAGACATTGGTGTACAGCAAATACCGGAACATACCCACATCGGCTTAGTCAAGGGCAGATCCTGCCTCCCAAACCTGGTCGACCTGTTTGGAGGAGTCACTAAGGCCATTGATGGGGGTACGTCGGTTTGCACAGACTACCATGACCTGGCGGGAGCGTTCAAACCACACTCCACATGGGCATCATAGAAAGGCTCACCAGCGTAGATGTAGAGACATATGTCACACGATGGTTTGCCAACTGGATGGAGGTCAAACCCCACAGGGTTTGTGTTCCTGGTGCCATGTCAGACTCCAAGCTGGTCCCGAGTGGTGGCCCACAGGGCTCAGTCCTGGGCCCCCTCCTGTTCGGCATTCAACTTTCCAATGTGCATGCAAACATAGGGGGATTGTGGCAGACAAGGTATGCAGATGACTGCACACCGGCCACCATACTCAACACCCCATCAGACACGGACATCCACCTGGGGTCTCATAGAAATGGATAACTGGTGCCAGAGCCATGGCCTGATGCTTCATGCCAGTTAAGGTATAGACCTACCCTTTGGGAAAGACATGTTCACCCCGAATTACCATATAGGTGGTAATCCATTAAACATGGTGGACGTGATCAGGGACATGGGTACCAATCCTGTCGGTAACTTCTCTCGACACTCACATTGCCAATGTGGTTGGGAAGACATTCCACTGTGCCCACCTGGTCATGAAGGGATTCACATCCACATCAGGGGAGGTCATTGTACCCCTGTACTCTTCACACATCAGACCAATGATTGCGTACAACGCCACATTTGGAATGTACCTAACCTGACACCTGCAGCACTCGGAAGGACCTCAAACGTTCCACAACACAGGGATAAAGGTGCTGAGACATATGTCACATGCTGCCCGACCGAGGGGACTCCGGCTGTATACCTTCTCAGCCCATCTGCTCTGAGGTGATCTGTGCCTGACATACACGGCCATGTCCGACCTGGGTGACATGGACATGTTCCACCTCCTAGGCTCCAAACAAACACGGGCACAGAAGCAACTGACAGAAACCACAACACGGACATAAATAGGACGTGCTGGAGGGACAGAGTCATCGACCAGAGACCCCCTATAACATGGGAAAGATTCCCAGCCCATGTGAAGCAGAGCCCCTGACTGACTCTGTCCAAGAGTAATCCTGACGTGTGGATGTGTGATCGTAGGTATGCACCAGGCATCATCTCTGTGTCACTGCTGGACAGAGGGACAGTGGACCGATGGATGTAGTATCCTCATCCTAAGGGGTGGTGAAAGCCACACACACCCTGGCTAGGCTTACACATGCCGTAGGGCACATAGCCTGGTATGTACCTATGCACCTATGTACCTATGTAGGGGTCCATGCAGGTTGCGGGTACCTGTGGTATGCTGATATTGACAGATGTGCCTGTGGGTAACCCACAGCTACACGTGGGGGACTGATAACAGTGCTCCCAGTAGGCACATGCAAGTACACCATATTTGGCATACAGGTTAACAGAACCAACATGGTGCTACACATGTAACTGTCACGCATACCGTGTACACAGCTCAATGTATGCTGCACCTGCACTACATGGTATGTCTGCTGCATGATGTCAGTACACAACCCACGTCACATACGCACCTGTCACCTGTCATACACAACCACTGCAACATACACATCACGCACTATGCGGACACAGGTATCACATACACCTCTCACTATCTTGTCCACCCTGTGCATCAGAATATGTTTGCATAACCGTGCACCGATGGTGTGGATGACAGTGCTGCGGCAGAGGCTTCATCATATGCACAGGGTGATATGTGTGCCAGTGGCATAGGCTGTATCAATGGATGACATCATGTGTGTGTGTAAGGGCCGGTGCATTTACTGGGCATGACTGTGCAGAATGCATGTGGATGTGGTGGAGCCCTACAGTTGTGTCTGCTGTGTGTGGGTATGTGTGTACACAGTTCAGCCATCTGTGATGCCTACACAGGGTATACTTGGCAGCCCCAGACTGTACAGTGCAGGTTATACGGCTCACTGTGTCTGCCTGCGGCCACGTGAACCGTGCCTGCCTGGGGTCGCACAGGCACTACCGGGTGGAGGTATGGAGTGGCCACTCTCCGATGACACATGTCCGCTGGAACCGTGTCCACACTGGGACAGGTCAGGGCCACGTCCACGTGGCCTGCTGTGTCCTGGTGTGGTTGGTGTAGCACCAGCTGCACTGCTGCTGCTACGGGCACTGTGTGAGTGGGCATGAGAGGTGGCACGCACACGTCGACCTGCACTAGGTGGTGTTGCTGGCCTACGGCCACGTGTCCTATGCCTCACCCCTACCAGGTGTTCCAGCACAGACAGCTCACGCTCACGGATTGACATGCCTCGGTCGAGGATTCCAACCATCTCACCTAATCGCTTATCCAGAACATTGGCAAGCTGCTGTTGAGCATTCACCACTGACTGGATGTTCTCATTTAGGGAACGGATTGCGGCCCTCTGCAGCCTCTGCTCTTCTTGGTTCTGCCGTTCAGCACGTGCCTGTGCCGCCATTACAGTCTGGAACATGCGTCTGGTGATACCAGCTGCTGCACCCTGTACGGCAGGTGCATGTCTACCAGAGCTCCTCCTACGAGCAGCACCAGCCACATGCCTGTGTGGCACACCACCAGTCATTACACTGGCAACATGGTGTGTACCCGCACCTTCTGTAGCCACCACACATTCCTGCTCAATGCCAACAGACGCTGACTGTCCTTCCTCTATGGGCAACGGTGATGTGGTATGTGTCGGCATCTGAACCGTGTGCGGAGATGAAGGGGACATAGGTGGGATGTTAATCAATGGCACAGCATCTGCCCATGACAACCCTACCTGTGCCTCGTGCATATGGTCATCACCGCTAGTATCTGTGGGGACACTAGCATCAGATGGGCCGCAGGAGGGGAACGCACCTACACCACCTGTGAATACAAAGACATACTGTAAGATACATTACACACACGCAGACACACACACACACACACACACACACGCAGACACACACACAGACACACACACACACACACACACACACACACACACACACACACACACACAGACACACACACGCACGCAGACACACACACACATGCTGACACACACACGCAGACACACACACATGCAGACACATCATGCATGTGATATTGCAGATGGCATGTAGCATTCCCACACCACAGCTCAGTGAATGCAGGCCAGACATTAATAGTGGTAGTATGCATGCTGCCCTGGGGTGCACACTACATCAAGTAGGTGTCATTTCAGTAGGCATGCAGTACACACATTCATGGTAGTTTGCATGCATCACCGTGATACACCGTGTGGCCACAGGCGGGTTAGCAGTACACATGGCTGGCGTCACTTTGTCATGTACTCTGCCAACATGTGTGATAACATGTGGACATGTGACAATGGTGTCCCACCACATGCACCACATCAAACTGGACGTCACAGTGCAGTGTTATGGGTACAGGCTACAGATAGAATGCATGTGTAACAAGGATGTCTGTGCCGGTGTGGTTGGTGTGAGCTGTGTACATAGCTATACAGTGGGGAGTACAGGCACTGTGCCACTGCATGGCAGCAAGACACAGGTATGTTTCTGTGTGATGCGTAACATGGACGCATTGCATTGCCATGTCTGCAACACAGTCATGCTGTTCCACAGCACGTATATGGTAGACATTGGTGGCACCTCCAGTGGCTGCAGACAGGCATTGCGTTTGTCTGGTATACCACATCAGATGTACAGGGGGTCCACTACAGCTATGATCGCACTATGTGTGGACAAAGTGCAACGGTGACTACCCACTGCAGATGTACTGTGTGGCAACATGCCTGTGGGTATCACCCATGGCCATGTTTGACTGGGTCATGGACAATTGTGTGTGATGGGCATCATGTACACATCCCTGTGGTGGCCCATGTGACATACACCCATACTAGTCTGAGGTGTCACAATCCCGAAGGCTATGCAGACATTGTGGATGTCTGCTGTAATGTCGTGGGTCATGTCATGGTGTGACAATGTTGCAGACAGAACACCACGTGCATGGGACATGTCATGTGCCATGTCACAACGTGTGCACACAATGCAGAGGCATAGGTCACATTGGTAACACCTGTGTGCTGGCCAGATCACAGCTCACTATGTGGTACTGTGTGCGTACCGCAAATGGCATTCTGATGCATACTACACATGCAGCCATTGTAGAACACCTCCACCATTTTATGCATAGCTGACTGCACATATCACACCGATGGGTTATGTGGTGTCATGCCGGTGTATACTAACGGTTGTATCTACTGTACATGGGTGGCATGTGTGTCGGGTGGTGCAACCTGTATACCGTGACTGAAGCAGACCCAGGTGTGCATGTCATACCTGGCCACATGGGGAATATCTATACACTGTAACATGCCTATTACTAGCAACAGTCTCACCTGCGACGGACCCATGGCTGTGCGACACGCCAGAGGTACCTGTATAGGGGCGACACAACAGTATACACATTATCCATTACTGTAGCCACAGTAAGCACTGTGCATGTCACATCATGTATCTGTGTGGTAGCATGTGTTATGCACATGTCTGCAAACACAACGTAGCATACTGTAGTATGCAGCTTGTGTGGCCATATACCTGGCATGTGTTGGTACATTATGTGGTGTACTGTGACACCCACACCTATGTCAGTTATCATACACACATGCAAGACTGACTTACCAGGCAGCTCCAGGCTCGTTGGTTGGGAGACACCCACCTCCACGATGGCAGCGAGTGTTTCTGCCTGATGTTCCCTGGGTGTCCCCAGACTGGCCAGGAGCTCCTCCGTGTGTGTGAGTGGGTGCTGGGTTGGTGGCCCACCACCTGTCCCACCTTGTTCTCTGGCGATTGCGGCACGCTGTTTCGCGTGCCGTATTAGGTCTGTGCAGTGTCGGCGGATCTGCTGGTAGGTACGGTTGCTGCCACCCACGTTGTTCACCCTCCTGTGCATATCCTGCCACACGTCATCCTGCTGCTGTGCTTGTTGTGGCACATGGCTGAATAGTAGCTCGTAGTTGTTGTGGAGCAATGGTATAATCACATCATCCTCCTGGCGGCTGAAGGCTGGCAGCCGGGAACGTGGCATTATCTGTAAGACATAATGATGGTGACAGGTCACATTTACACTGATGTACTGGCATACTGCTGGACATACATTGCTATGACATGTACAAAATCTGCACAGTAATCTCTGCGATGCATCATGGCAGTGACACAGCTGACGTGTTGCCATCACACCATTAAGCAGTGGGTATCATATCATATCTGTGTGTCAACTCATCACACTGAACACACACCATGTTGATGGTAGCCTGCTGTGGACATGTGTACCTGCCTGCACCTGTGTTCATACCAGTTGGCACGTGTCCCAATGTGCACACAGTTCTACTGTTCACCTGGATGCTGTGTATATGTCACTAGGCATCACGTACGCAGCCATTATGAATGTCAGCGGTGGCACTGCACACATACACATGGACACCTGTACATGGATGTGTTGTGCCATGTACATCTACACAGCACTGTACGGGTGTTGGACAACCTGCCACAGCTCACCTGTATTGCACATGTGATACACATGGGACATTGTGTAACCATGTGACATTAGCAGGAAAGGTCATGCATAGCATGTGCGTGTGCACGTTGTTCACACCAACACACAGCACCTGTGACACCACAGGGTGCATCAGTGCCACATTACTGCTGTGGACGGTTGATAGTGCAAGTGCCATTTGTCCATCACACCATGTAGGACTGTGATAGCACGTGCAGCCTTGCTGGGCAGGGCTGCATGGTATGGCAGGGTATGTCACATACATGGCACAGGGATGAGTCCCACCTGGGGGGTACTGATATTGGCAGGGTGGCTGTCCATTCCATATGTCATTGCTATGTGTATATGGACATTACACATGTCTATCATCATGGTGTGGACAATGGCCTTCTGCAAGGTAGGCTGCATGCTGCTTGGTGGGGGTGTGTATGGTGCATGCAGGTATCGCACATCCATGCATACACATTACCCCTGACAGGTGCTATGTGCTGCGATATTGTTCAACACAGTGCTGTATGTGCCCACACACTGCTATCCTGTGCACATGGATGGTTGCCTGGCCTGACATGGGTACCACATATGTCTACATCCAGTGCCTGCTGCCACCCCCATGTCAGCTGGTGCACCACACAGCGCCATCCCTCCCACAGGGAGCATGGTGTTCGGCACAGCATAGGTATCCATGTATGGGGACAGGGATGTTCACATAGCAGGGGCACTGATGGTATCATCCATCGGACCAAACACGTATGACACACACCTCACACACACAGCCCATTCAGTATGTTGTTCGCAACACTGACACAGCTATACTGCTAGGCCAGGGACATTCCCAGACGTACATACACAGATGCGTGAACATCTGTCTGTGGCATGGGCTACAATAATGGTGGGGTTCAACACATAACGTGTTTGAGTGTGGCTGGCGCAGACCTTCTGTGCACATGTCTACACAGTAAGCCTGTTCGACAGTAGCCAGTGGTGATGTGCTGTGCACATGTCAATGCTGCACATTGTGTTGGTGTCTGTCTGTCCACAGGCCAGTGGTGGGACACACAGGGGTATTAGTGAACATATATGCATGCCACCCTGTACTGCTGTACTGCTAGCTTCGGTGCTAATGTGTCATGGACATGCACACCTTACCCGAACAGGTGGTAGTGGGTTGCCACCCGTACCCATCTCCTCTTGTGGGTTGCTATGATCCAACACCCTCTTTGTATTGTATGTTCAGGCTATGCACCTGTGTGGGGCATGTGGGCATGCAATGCACTACTGCGTACCTTTGCACCCATTGCAGAACATGTCACACAGGTACACTGGCAGCCATACACTTCACAGCTTGATGACGGTACAATACGTGTTGTACACACGTAACACATATCCTGTGGGACATGGTCATATGTACAGGCATGTCCAACAGTCACGTACCACTGCTACCCCTACATGACGGATATGCAGTACATGTGGCGGTACAGCAACTGTCACATGTAGTCATGCAATGCCCCCTACCTACATGGCGTGGTACTGCCTGTGGAGGATGTGCGTCTGCATCCATGCTATGGCCATAGCTGACAGTTGTACATCGATATGTGCAACATACCTCATTTGGTGTTCTCATGGGTGCATGTTCAACATGGCTCCGCATTGTTTGTGTCTGTCACATAGTCATTGTTGTACATGGTTTACATGCTAGCCATGGCGTACTCTGTGTGATTCCATGTACTTCATTGGGATACCAGCATTATACATTATAACAGTGTATTCCAGCCATCATATAGCCTTCCTAGATGACACTGTTAGCCAGCCAGTAGGAGGTGTTCCGCCATCTGCACATAGGTCCCACAGTATGAGGGCGGCTGACACCCATTCTGGGGACAGGGTTCTGACAGCTGTGGATGGATGTGATGCTGTCGACAACCATGACTGCACCTGATGGTCACATCTGGATGGGTAACATTCACAACACACACCTACCTTCACGTAGTAATACATCATCCACAACAATGGACATTCCTGCCAGAACAATGTGTGCAGTATGTCTTTATGACCACTGCAGGCACCACTGGTGGCCCCCAGCATGGCAGCCAACAGCACCAGTGTATATCCCGTGAAACCATGGGTTACACCATTCACAACACACCTGTCTCAGATGACCCTGTTGTGGATCACAGTGCAGTTCCATACATCATGTTACACTAGGCATCATGCACTGATATGTTGCGGACGTGTGAATGGCTGTGCAACTCAACATATGCACACATGACACATCACCTGGTACAACATGTCTGTCATACAACATGTTATTGTGACCGCCCTGTGATGGCATTATACAGGCTACGTGTACTGGGACATGTGATGGCTCACCGGTATATTCACCCTCTGGGTGTGTGTCTAGCCAAGTGTACAGTAGGCAGTGGTCTGAACACAGGGACACTGTACATTGACCTACTCTGTCACTGCAACTGTTGACTATGCTCATACTGTACTTATACAGGCATGTGGTATCTGACCACTATGACAGTCCTGGTCGACCACACTGCTGTGGCACACATGACCTACGGACATCTGCCTGGGGTGTGGAGCACACATGTACATCTTCACATGCTATACTGCCTCTGTGGCAGTGTCACATGACTGTCTCCAGCAGGGCTGTAACAGGCAGGCACGGCATGGGGTCATGTGGGACAATGCTTGCACCTTCCACTGTGCTGCACACAAGCAAGGCACACACACTAGTGCACGACTCACATTTATCTGCAGTGCCTGGGACCTGCCTCCATGCTCTGCACAGCACACCTGCAAGTACAGATTGTACACGGATCATACCTCCCAGGCACATACCTGGACTGCAACACACACAGGTGAGGGGATCCCACATCACACAATGTTTTGCACACATACTGGATATTTGCCGAACACAATGCATCGTAGGTGCCCCATGTTCAGATACCCATGTTTGTGACTGCTAGACACATTGTAACACGCAACAGAGCTTACACTGTACACCACAGGTTACATGCTGTCTGTGTTGTCATACTGTACATTGGGCCTCAGACAGCTGCTACTGCCATGTGCTGACAGCAACACACACTTCCCTAGAATGGACACCCATGTACCCACACATGCTTGAGGCATGTACTCCACCTAGCTGGGTGACACATTACACAACACATACCATACCTACACTACCTTCAGCATGCACAATACCTCCATGTGTCTAGTGTGTTAAACCTGGGGTTATCCCCCCTTTGGTAGATGAACATATATGCTTCACGGCCCTGCTAGCCACACCCTGGACACACACCCATCACAGCATACATGGTACATGTGTTCTACAGCCAGTACTACTGACGTCTGCTGACAGGGGTTGTTAATGGCATGGCACCCCGGCAGATGGACAGTGTACATAACTATGCTGACACATATCACAGTGCACTTCCGTAGCATGTACGCAATGGTAGGGACCATGCTATTCCACACAGAGACATGGCGGTACTGGCCTTTTCACAGACGCCATGGTGGTGGTCATGTTCCATGCACATCTGCTGTATGGGCACATGTGCAGGCTGTTGCACGGTGGTGTATATTCACATGTGTGGGGTGCATCACTTGACAGCCTTGGTGGGTCCTCGTGGTCCATCACATGCTCCAAGGCTAGCTACCTACACATGACTGCCGCACATTGCAGTGTGGGTCCTCAGGCAGTGTGGTGGTATGTCTGTGTTGTTTGGCTACATCCACATTCGATGTCACGTACAACAGTCACCCAGGCATTGCAGACTGAGATAATGTTGGCAACATGCCAGGCAATGGTGCACCTACCAACAATACACACTCTCACTCACTACAGGGTTGCAATCCATACATTGACATCGTAGTGTCCCTGTGGACACATATATGGTACTGCCATGCACACGTTATGTCTTAAGACACTGTCCCAATGTCACCTTCCGATCTCCCTAGCTGTTATGTCCCGCCAACCTGTTTGCTATGTGTCTCCACACCAGCCCACTGAATTCACTGCTAGCCTGTTGTCGGACATTGTGTACCTTGACCGTCACACTGCCGCATCTATCGCACTACACATGGGTGGCACTGCATTGCACGTGTGGGACTGCATTTGTACACCCATGTCTGGACCATTCTGTATGGCACTGGGGCACATCCTCACAAACGTGCTTCACGCACTCATTGATTACCTCCATGCCTTTACTGGCACCCTTGTTGGGCTTCTGTGTGCCACAGCACGCCACATACACATGCTGGCCACCTGTCATACCATTGCATGGGTGGTTGGTGTGGTACAGAGGGCAACAGATCAGACATTGTCCTCACATTGCCCTTCAGCACCATTCCACGTTCTGGTGTTGGCAATGTATACATCCACCGGCACATCATACCCTGTGTCTCAGGATGTTAGGCTATATGACTCCTGGACAGGACACACAGTGGTGCAAGCATATCATGCTACCTACTACATGTCAGGTACATGTGGCATTACACAGTCCTCAGTCATGGGGCCCCTCATGTTCACTATTTGCTTACCTACACAACATGCTGTCACAGAGTACTGTCCATGCCTAGATATCCCACATCTACATACCTGGCACCATTATAGCTCCACCAGCTCATACTGATAACAACCGTATGGGTGTCGGTGTGGCAGATACATCATGTGGGTGTCATGGCATCAGGATGCATGACACATGGTGCATGCACATCACCTTTGCATAGCAACATTCATCCACTGAGTATCACATGGATACTGTCCCCGTACATGCATATCATATTGTACATGGTTGCTGTACACACAAATGCCCCACATGGTGCTGTGGTTACCGTATTCCACTGTGGCATGGGTACACATCTGCAGAGCCACACCTATCTGTACTGTGTGTGATGCTGGTACATAGGTAGCCATTGTACCTGTGGCATACACACATCTACACACGGGCAGGGTTACAATACCACATTCGTGGTGTACCTTCCACAACGGCTACGACTTTACATGGCAGAGCATTGTCATGCCATGATGTGTACCAGGCTCAGACAGTTTACATATGCGGCTGACAGACGGAAAACACATCTGTACACATCTGCATACCACATACACAGGGGTGTCTTCTGCTCTGACATGGACCATGTCCTCCGCATTACTGATGCATGTAGTACTCATACATGGCAATTGCAGTGGGCAATGTGAACGGACCACTCATGGATATGTGCACACATGACACATTGCATGGGCTGGGCTTCTGTGTTACTTCCGCAGACACTACACACACCATGCTGTGAAACATAGGTCATGTGCACATCCCACAGGGACACACAGTGGCACTGTTCATGTGATAGCTCCCTTGCTGTTTGAGTGACATGTAGTCATGGTACCACCACAGCAGCTGTACTGTGTAGACATGCAGTTGGCACCCAACTCTGCTGTTCACTGGACATTGCCATGGGGAGGTGACACTACAGTGTACACTGCACATGTGTTTACACATGGACCTGCCGGAATTCATTGTTGCCCACATTGCACCTGCTACAGATCGTTTGGCCATGGTTACTTGGTGTTCCTTCCATTTTGGATGGCTATTATGCTACTACTTTGTCCCATATGTACAGGCCATACGTATCCTGTTATTGTACATACCAATAGGCCATAACTCCATTATGCATGATATGCCTGTGATACTGTGTATGATGTCTGTCATATCCACCATGACAGCTTTACATTACACATAGTTGACATAGTATCCCCTACTGCAAGGCATACGTGCACGTCGTGCGCACATTACGTATGACATCGACGGTATATGCCCATACACATGTGTGCTGTGACAGTATACATACATGTCCTATCCCCTGCTATGGTGCTTCCTTGTTGGACATCCACTGCCAGCATCGGCGTGTGGTGTGGCATTGTTCTCTGTTATGCCCCCCTGTGGCAGCCCTTGTGTTATCCCGGCTGTGTACATGATGTCCCACTGCTGTGCACACGGTGTCCACAGTCATTGGTATGCTCAGCAGGATAGCACTACATAACCACCTTTCACCACTCTCTGCATTATGGACAAGTATCCTTACTTACAAACACCATTCACATACAGTACAGCTTCATCATACACATCATGCGTTACACACCCGTACATATCGTGGGTTCTACATACCTTGTCTGTGTTTCCTTCCGTTTTTCGTTGCGTGTATCACTATTCCGTTTTCTCACTCTATCCGTTTTGGAGTAGTAGTTCGGTATGAGCATACGGTTTGAATATCCTGGGAGTCATCCTTATATCCGTCGTTTCCTGCAACATGTGGGTTCATCACACCAATAGCTGTTCCTCAGTGTGTACTTGTGCGCATATCACCTGTGCATCTACTCCATTCGTACATTACGCGTCGTAACTAGGGTATGGTTGCATTCCTCACCTGGGCATTGGCTATTTGCCCTACCTTCGTGGAGATGGTCTGTATTGTGTTATGTTATGTGTAACTGCAGCCGCTATGTGTGGCGTCAGGTACATTTTGCAGTGGTGTTAGCCGTGGATTGTGTGTGTTGGGTATGGTATTATGTTCGACATGTGGGTGTCCCTGTCCTGGCAGGGTCTGTTGATGGCGTTTTGCATTCGGATGTGTAACATAGCTGTTGTATTCCTTTAAACAACGGATGCAAGTATGCATCCACTGTTGATAGTGTTTCCCACGCAAGATGTTGTGGTTATGCAGCTGTCATTGACTGCCTGTATGTTTGTGCTGCTATTACGGCTTGTATCCCTTTGATATGTGCGATGGGGAATATCGGAGGTTGTAGGTGATGGATACGGGTTGTGGACCTTGCATCTCTACATACACGGTATGCTTGTCTGTGTGCTCCATCCCTGCCTGGGGAGTTGACAGTTACTTGTCTGTTGTTCTGGGAGTGTAGGTTGTGTTGTTGTCATGTGGTGTTGGTATCGCCTGCGTGTGTGCTTCCTGCATGTATTCCTCCGTCACATCGGTGGTATATCTGCGGTTGTTTGCACGTGACGACTATCCCTTGTCATTCTGTCCCTGATATTTACAGTCATTGTGGTCCTGTACTTGGGATGGCCTGTTTGCCAGTGGTTGCCACCTATTCAGGTGGCGATTGCTTGTTTGACACTTGTAGAACACACAGCGGTGTTTACGGGCCGATACGTGGCCACGATCAGTACTGGGGTAGCACATGCGTATTTCCGCGGTACATACCTATTGCTGTGTAACTTTGCCGATGTATCGTTTTGCAATTAGCATATCGGTGTCATACATACGGTCATGATTTGTACATACATCCTTTCCATTTCATGTGGGGTATATTCCTGTGGTACATTCTGGGACATTTTCACTTTGCATCGTTATACGTCGCCACACGCCTAGCCAGGGAGGGGCTCTCAGTACTACTTTGGGAGTACTGGTGTACATACGCCTGAGGTTACTATACTGTATGCCTACACATGTTATTCCACTCCGCCTCTCACATGGCACCAACATACACATTTTACAGTGGCACACACATTACACTCGCACAGCGAAACACACGGCACCCTCACCGCACACATACACATACTGCGGCAGTCACAGGGATGGTTGCACACAGTACCTGCGTGGCCCACATCACCGGCGGCAGTGTCTACCTCCCCCCTCATATCATCATAGTATTACCCGCACATGTACTGTTACTGTACTGTGGCCTGGCGATCATTCTGACTCGCGGTTATGCATTTCGGTATGTTGACCTTTCCATGGGTGGCGGTTTCCTCTTCTGTTAAACCTCCCGGATGCTCAGGTTGTCTTTCACTATGTTTACTATGTACAGATACCGTGCGTTACTTCTCTGTCACCTTACATCCCTCTGTTTCCCTGTCTTACCTGTTGTACTTATATGTATATGTGTACATATATTTCTATGTGTGTAATTATATCTATCTCCTTATCTGTATATGCACATATCTACATGTCTATATGTATACACCTTGCGGCGAACGTGGCAGCATACAGCAACGCCGTCTGCTATAGGACCCGCGTACGGTTCAGGTGTTGGCATTCCATGCTCCGCTGGCTGTTGGGTGTGCAGTGTTTGGGTGCTGCCTATGTTGGAGTCACACATGGGGCCACCCATATGGTACACTTTACGGGTGGCCATGTTTGTGTGCCATCCATTTCACTGTGTGTGCAGGTAGGGAGGTGTCAGTCCATGGGGCCTACGCTGTCAGAGTATGTGCTATACGTTCCCTCTTTGCCAGGGCATAGGCATATTGGGTACGCCTCCGTCTGCCTACTGGGGCTGGCACAGTGTGTTCATGGTCCTGAACCCTCTGTGCCTGGACTGGCCTTGGCAGTTGTGGTGGGCTTTGTGGCCCTTCACCATTATGTCCCTGCAGCAGCTGCTTCCGCAGGATCATATTATGTAGCATGGCACATACTATGAATATGTGGACACGTGCCTAGAGAGTACTGCAGGGCTCCACCGGATGTATCCAAGCACCGGAACCGTGATTTCAGCATCCCAAACACACGCTCTATGATTATTCTGGTTTGTGCGTGTGCCTCATTATGACGTTCTTGCATGTGTGTGTGTGCATTTCTGATGGGAGTCATCATCCATGGCTCCAGTGCATAGCCAGCATCCCCCACAAGGTGGCCTTGTGGGATGTCCCCCCTGGCAAATACCTGGTACAGCTGTGAGGCATGCCAGATATGGGAGTCGTGGTAGCTTCCAGGGCTGCCAGCACACACATCCATGATAATGCCCTGCGCATTGCACACAACCTGGCAATTGATGGAGGGTAATCCCTTGCGGTTTATGTAGCGTCTACCCTGCTCCCCAGGTGGTGACTTGATTTGTATGTGCGTACAGTCTATCACACCCAGTACCTCCGGGTATTGTGCCACACGGTGGAAGTGGCGCATATTGCTAGCCAACTCCTCCTGAGATCTGGGGAAGTATATATGCTCAATGGCATGTGGTAACATGGCATCCAGAAACTGGTGTAGTACCCTGGATGCTGATGCCTGTGAGATGCCCATTATATCCCCAGTTGGCCTTTGAAAGGTACCTGTGGCCAGTATTCGCAAGCTTACACATACCTTTGTGTCCACTGGGATGGGCTCCCCTCTGTTGCTTCTTGTTCTCAGGTGTGGCCGGCACAGCTCCACTATTTGCTGTAAAGTGTCCCTATCCACCCTGTAACGCTCTACTATCTCCAGGTCTTGTAGCCCCTGGTAGGTTACCCTTGGTCTGAACACTCTCCTTCTCCTCTGAGGCCTACGGTAGTTGTCGGCACCCTCCTCCACAACTCCGTCTGTCTCTAACACATGCTGATGGATCACGGCCACGGCGGCACCCAACATGTACATTTTAAAAGTTCCCCGTGTGTTTACACCTATAGTGCGGCGTTTGGGAATACACAGCTGTGTGTTGTGTGCATTCACACTTTATACTGTTGTGCTGTACACCCGGTGATGTCATAGGGTGTGTCTGCGGCCGTATCTGGGGATTATCTTCCGTGTTTTACCGTTGGCACTGCAACGCTGTTGCCTTTGGTGTTGCATTACTCTTGCCTGCATTGGATTAGCTTTCGACCTTACCTTACTGTTTCTGCACATTGCGCCTACTATTTCCTGGCTTGCATCCTGCAGAGCCCTGTCATGTGTAGTTTCTGGGACATGGCATATCGTGCGTTTTGTGTGCCGCCGCCGTTATGCTGCCTGTCTACTTGGCTCTGCTGTGTCAGGTCTTCACTCTTTGCAATCTGCTACCTCCCCTACTTTCTTTGCATTCATATGCCTCCCCTATCCCGTTTTGCAGGTTTCTGCATACAGAGTTGTCAGCTGCCGCCGAATGGCCTTCGTGGGTTGATTACTGTTAATTGCTCATTACTACTCCAATTACACTGCTTCCGCATTTCCTCATATTCTCCACATCTCCTTCCTGTATCTGATGTTGTTTGCGAGCGTCACATGACTGGGTTAAGGGAACGTAGTCATCCTCGTGCACATGCACCTCTGCGCACATTGTGTGCTCTCAGCTCAACTATTTCCACACACACCGGTCCTGCAGCTGTGCTGTGCAATGTACAGCCCAGGTTTGCTGGGCTCCAATGTGCTTCCTCCTACAGCGGCACACCCCCCCTGCAGGTGACATGTATTCCCTCTGAGCCACTCCTCGGTGTATTACCGCTGCGCCGTTTGGTACAGCCTTACGCCGGCGGGGGTTTTGCGATTCAGTATTATCTGCCTCATTTGCATGGCATTGACTGCTAATTCATAGTTACCGCGCCGAACACTGCCGCGACTCCTTGGCAACCCTTGCACCGTGGATGTGGCTTTCCATGCATACCATGGTGTATTGTGGCTGTGAAGCTGATGTGTATTACACTGCTGTTTTATAACATTGTCATATTATTTCATTGTTTAGCACCTTCCGCAGGCATGTCCTGGGGTTCTGCTGTGAGTTTCTGTGGACATACCATTTATGTTATTATTTACATGTTGTGCATGTTTTCTTTTGACATTCTCTGTGTCTTTCGCCATTGGCATATGACAACAGTGTGATACCTGACGTTGACAGCCTTCCGTTACTCCTATGTTATGTTTGGGTAAATGTAAACCGTTTTTTTTTGGTTTACATTGCCGTGCCCTTATGCTACGCCTGCGCCACTTCGTGGATCGCTATATGCCTTCATTTGCATGGTGCAACACCGCACATGGGGTGTTTAGCATACCTACGCCGGAGGCGGCGCAGATCCGGCGCACGCCGGTAGTGCACGTGGGATTGGATCATACCTGAATCGCTCGGCGGCCATATTTGGCGTTGTATCGCCTACGCTATGCGTCCGCCTGGCGCAACGTTCATGAATCCCGGGGAAAGTGTTATTGGTACACGTTACCAATATATATGTATATATTGGTACACATTCATATCCCTTCCCCCATCAGTGTGACATTCGAGCTGGTCCTGCCCTACTTAGTAGCTGTCATAATAATATAACCGTTATGTACTTTAAATAAAATTTATAATGATGTGGTACCTCTTATTTAACCAGATTATTAAGTAGATTATTAAGTCTGTGATTTTATCCAAGACAATATACTACATGGCTACAAATATATCAACCTTAGTTCATTTGGCAATCAAAAAATATATATAAATATATACATATACATTTTGCATGTAAAAATCAATTTCTATTTGCATAACCCGTTGTTAACAAAGATTGCTTTCGTCCTTCTAGACTTCTTCAGGTCTGTGTACAAGAACCCTAAAAACAATCTATAAAAATATATATAATTGTATAATTTGTTAGTATTGTTATTACACATCATTTTGAATAAAGTGGAAAAAAGAACCAGAAAAAAATAAAAATAAGAAAAAATATATGTATGATGACAGAAACAAAATATACACTTAAATTACAACTGATTTAAAATGGTATTTAAAACCAAGTGGAAGAATAAAATAAAATAAAATAAAATACAATTAGTCATGTAAACAATGTGGCAATTTTCTAAGTTCCATTGCACTTTTAATCGAAAAGTAGTAGTTTAGTCCAGGGAAAAACAAAGGGGATAAACAACCAACTCAAATCATACAGGGTCTAACAGACCAAGGCTCATACAATATGGCTTAGTGACATGGCAGGTGATGAAAGCTTTCTAGTCCAAGTTGTAGAACTATCAAAATGGTATGTCAGTGAATGAAAACACCCAGCCAAGAATAACTAGCCCTTTACATTTTTGCTATCATATCAGTTAGTTTACTAATATGGAACTACAGATACAGGTGACTAGAGACTATAACAAAAAATTTGTCTTTCCATAACAGGCTAATCCTAGCCAGTATCCAACCCCCCATAGTGTTAAAATGACTTCCAGCACCCAGAGACATGAAAAGAACATATCATTACTTATTTATTTGTGTCAGTCAGAGTTGCATGAGCAGGAAATTAGAACAGAATAACCTAGCCTGGCTAATGTGATGTGTTTGCTTGCTGAAGGTAGTTAGTATCTCTTGAGGATCCTGGATGCTGGAAAAGCCTGGCATTCTTAATTAGCTTTAAAAAGTCTTAAGCATTTCAGCACATAAGGGATACCCATGGTTATATAAAGAAACTTTCTACTCAGTCTGCCCATACTCATGTTTGCAGGTGCATAGGGTCATAGGTGTATACTAGACTAATGACTAGTGGGCCTTTTTAAGCCTAGCCATGCACCCCAAAACATCCCAAATCTCTGACAAGTTCTTGTACCCCTGGTAGTGTAAGCAGTGGCTTAGGAGATGAAACATTTACAAGCAAGATCCTGGGAAATGAAATATTTATAGGCTGCATGTATCCACTAGAGGCATAAGTGCTGAATTAGGGTGAACTTCTGGTTCTCTATCCGGTTGTCCAAGCTACATTTGAATAGGCTTAGGGGGGAACTCTGCTTCACATGGATGGGGTGCCTGTTCCAGAAAAGGAGTAGCCTCTGGGATACATACCTGTTTGTCCAGTGGCTCCTATTTATATCACAGGCATGGCTTAAGTCTTTAGAATGGGTAATTCTGGTGCTGTTTGTTTTGCGGATGTGCAGGAAGTCCATTAGAGTGGGGTCTGACAATGCCTTGCATTTCATACATAGATCTCTGCTCAGCAGCCTGCAGAATACAGGGCCAGAGCTTTGAGTTGGTATGCATTGGTCATGTTATTCATGCCCTGCACTCTTTTAGTGAGGAACATCAGTGGAAGATCCAGTTGTTTGATGCTCTTGGTTTGGTACCTACATACCAAAGGGGGGCATTGTACTTAAGAAAGTCATTGCTTTCTCAATGGACAGGAGAAAGAAAGACTTATTTGCACTTAAAGTATACTCGACTGTAGATAGCAAGGTATATAAACATGGAAAAAATAAAATAACCCCATCTCCCAAAATATATGAAAATGTGAATTTCCAAAGTCTAGAGCGCATTTGGCATTACGTTTAGTAGTCTTGACTCAAGATACATAATAAAGGAGAAGGGTGAAGGAAAAGCCCCTGCTCTCAAATAGCAGAAGCTGCCAGGTCACCCCCCCCCCCCCTCACAATTCAAACCCTTAACACAAAGACTTATACATCTATCTGATTTTATCTTCTAGGAAAAGGAAGGACAGCACATCAGTTTAAAAGTCTTTTAGTAGATGTTCAACTCTCTTAGCCTAGAATCGGTGATCTTCGTTTAAGCTTAATTAATTGATTCATATACAGAAGAACTAATTAACAAATGTATGAGTAAGATAAATAACCAACAAGAAGAACCACTTCAAAACTTCATAATAGAATAGGTAGGCCAACAAAGTTAATCTTCCCCCAGTCATTCATCAAGTTTAAACTTACCTTCTATTTATCAATATTATTGTTAAATTATTAAATTGTGTATTTGTGTTGTGTTGTGTTGCCTTATGGTCCAGGTACTGTCTGAAAATGGTCTTGTACAAACCCACCTTCCCACTTATGATTCGTCAGACCTGGTATGCCTGGTGCATAACTGCCACAAGAGGATTGATTGTATTTATTTGACGTTTGTTGACATCATACAGGCTAAGGTCCCAGAAAGGCAAAGGAAACAGGAAAAAAACATAAACAGAGAAACATTTATAATCTCAGTTTAAGGCCAACAGTTTCATCTGGATTTGCCCAATCAATAGCAGAAAGTCTAACGTCTCAAATGAAACACATCAGTTGGGGCAGTAGGCAGTAGACTTTACTATTAAATGCCCTCTTTATTGGGCAGCTCTGCCTCTTAATTATGTTTGATGAATTTTAAGTTAACAGGTAAAAGTTTAATATAAAGATCACAGACTTATTGTGAAAGTCAAGACAGGTTCCAGCTTTCTGTTTTGTCCAGAGTAATTAACTAGGCTTTTCAACTGTGATTATAGGGAAGATATGTACTGTCCAAAATTGCTCCCGGAGTTGCTATGCGTGTGAGTGTGTGAGTGTGTGTGTTTGTATCTATAGTAAGGGTGTGGGGGGTTGTATCTCATGATATTGGGGGTACAGGGAGACTTGTTCCACTTGCAGAATGTTCCTAATGTTTAATAGCGATTTTTGTAGTTCGCTATTTATAATCAATCACTCTCATTTCTTTTTGGGACATCCACTATCAAGTCTTGACCTTCTGGTAGGGTATCAAAACAAGGGCCAACAATGTTGAGACATCATAATGAAAGAATATGCTGCATTCTCAAATCATTGAAGTAAAGTAAAAGCTATTCAACAATATGCAAATGGATGTAGCAAGCATCAGGAATTTGTTCAGCAGCAGAACTCCTAAGGTGACAGCAATAATAACCTTACTAATTAGTGAAGTAAAATATTCATAAGTCATGTCAACAGCCTTGTCTTCATACATATGCTGTTGTGTTGCTAAGGCCAGGGCAAAAGGGTACTTAAATCCTAACCCACATAAGCAGTGAAATCTTCATACATAAACTGAATATCTTTGTATAAAACTTGATCTAATGGTTGGATGTGTTGAGAAGGTCCACATCTTGAAATGATGTTGAAAGCAACAGCTGAAACAAAGCATTACTAGAACTAATATGTCCATATACATCATTACTAGAACTAATACTTCTATAAACATCATTACTAAAACGAGTACTCCTATATACATTGTTAATAGAACAAGCACTTCTGTATGCATCATTACTAAAACAATTGCTTCTATACACATCATTACTAGAACTAGTACTTCCATATACATAATCACTAGAACTTGTACTTCTATATACATCATTACTAGAAGTATTACTTCCATATACCTTATTACTTCAACTAGTACTTCTGCATCATTACTAGAACAAGTGCTTCCATATACATGATTAGTACTAGTAATAATGCATACCTAATTAGTAGTACTTCTATATACATCATTACTAGAACTAGTACTTCCATATACATCATTACTAGAACTTGTACTTCCATATAGTTCATTGAAGAAAGCATACAGCACAGAATAAATGGCTACCTTTATGTACCATGGCATCAGCTTTCTAATTCAAAGAAATTAAATTGGTAAGAATTATAAGAGCTAGTGTGGCCAGATTAACATAAAATCCCTTGTTCAGCCAGGAGGGTACCAAAAATCAGCTTACTATGAGATCATTCAAAGGAAGACCTTTCCCCCCCAATGTTTACCTGCTTCAAATGCATTCTTGACCCTGTTTTCATTCTGAGTAGCAAACAAACTCTCTTTGGTTGCTAAGGCAAACAGCAAGTTAATGATTTAATAAAAACAGGTTAAATGGACTAGTAGTACCATGCAGACATTCTAATAGTTGGAAAGGTCCCAATGGGATGGCAGACATAACATTTCTGTGATGAACTGTGAACTTCTACAATCTCACAACCAGTTTTAAGTCATTAGTGTTAATATTCCCATTGTCTCAGGAAGATTTGAACAAGAGTAATATTCAAGGGATAGTGCTTGTCTGTTGTTAGACAAAAACAGGAATCTTCATAAGATTGTCCTTACCACCCACATTACAACAAAAAGCAGTTCAACATCTGAACTGTTTCAGTAGAACCCTGGCAGATAGGTAGAATACATGCCTCACTCATGCTAAAGTGAGACACGCCACCCAGAAATAGCCTTCTGATCAGGGCCTCAGTTTGTGTAGTGGTCCCGTGTTCAGCAGTGATGGGAGAGAGCATGGAAAATGCATACCAGCCACTTTTATTACCAGAAGATATCACAGTTCATCTGGTGGACTATTTATAGGATCTGGTCTCCAAATCATAAATCACATCCGAAGTCTGACATTGTTCCTGCATAATTTCACCTTGATCAAATATAAATAATTTAGTAGAAGAACACAGAATAATTTCCTACTTCTTTTGTTTGAGCAGGTTTATCCAGGGCCAACATTCATTTTGCTAATGCAACATCTTGAGAGAAAAATTGCTATCAAATTGGATTCCGTGCCCTTCATATTATATATTCTCCTTAGCGTGTGGTATTTTAAGATCACTTTTTTCACTTGAAATGAGAATCTGATCACAATTGCTGGGAAGGCACTGGACTTTGTTAGTCTTAAAAACAGAATGCAATGTACATTCTCAGTCAGTATCAGGATTTTAATAACAGGAGTATGCAACTCTTCTTCTTCCATTAAGTCAAATATATGAAGGTTTTTTTATGCTGTAAAGTGTTTCTAAACACCTTTATTGATTCATCGCTTGTGACACAGGCAAATTTACATTTATAAAAGTAAGCAAACTATATTAACAAGTTCAGATTTACAAACATTATACTTCACATATATTGCTATAGATCATATAACCTGAACAACATTACATAAATTATTCAGTTCCTGTCCTTTTTTAAACATTTCCCATTTTTCCTTTGTGGTTTGCTGCTACCCTTTTCTAAAGAACTCAATTCCAGTTGTTTTATCTCTCTTACTATATTTACTATTTTAATATAGTTGGATTAGATTTTGATTTCCATTTTCTAGTAATTCCTTTTTTGGCAACCTCTATAATTAGGCACTGCAAGGTCTTTCCATGTCTAGGCAATTCAGATTTTGTATCATAGCTCAAAAAAAACATCTCCCTTGTCACTCCAATCTGCCCACTCAGCATCTCTGACAGTGCATCTTGCAGAGAATCTTTAATGTCCACCAACTCACCACAGTCCCAGAAAATATGTTCCCAGTTATCTCTTTCTTCCCCATCACACCTCCAACATTTGCTGTCTACCTGAGGAAAAAAATCTCTGGAGTCTACTTGGGGTATAAAAATATCTATGTAAATGCTTTAAATCTTCTAGATTTTGTTGTATATTTGGGAGACATACATACATCTTCCCATTGTTTATTTGCGACTTGCTTATCCAGCCACTTTTCCCAAGCTTTCTAACCTCCTCAGATTGATTCTTATAGTTATCATGCAATATTTTATATGATCTACTAATTATTCCTTTTTTAATGGCAACATCTGTTCTAGATTCTACTAAAAACTATGCCATTGTTGGTCTTTATTTAGGAGTCCCCCCCATTTCTTTCTCTTTGACTATACTCTGATATCAGTCATTGATAGGGAAGGCAATTTCTAACCTGCAGTCCAAATAAATTCTTAGCATCTTCTCAATCTTTCATCTTTCCCTTTCTATTTATTTGCTCCCAATACCTTGGTTCCTTTGCCATTTTTTCGAAGAAATTCCAGTCCCCTCTTGCATATTGTCTATATCCCTAATTGCAGTCATCCCTATTGGCAGAATCTCCTTTTTCCATTCCCACGTTGGCTTAGTTCTTAAGATACTTTCTACTACTTTGTAGATTAATATTCTGTGTGATTGTTGTGATTCTCCTTAAGGATCTGCATCCAAAATCCTAGTCTCTCCTTCTTTCTTGAGTTTCCCTCCTGTTTCATTATCACCCATTTCCATTGTGAATTATAGTTTTCTGCTTGTGTTATGTATAGGAGCCTTAACTGTGTAGCTCTGAAATACCCTTCAAATTGGGTAATCCAAAAACACCTTGTTCTATTGGAAGAATCGTCTTATCCTACTTGACTGATGCCATCTTCCCCTTCCAGATAAAATCTTTCAACTCTTTATTGATTGCTATCCACAGCTTCTCCTCTGGTTGATAAAAATATGCCTGATCTGTGTATAAGACTAATGGGACTAAAAACATTTTACCTGCTTGTATCTTACCATCCATATCCATATAACAAAGCTTCCATTTTCTCAGTTTTTGTCTTATCTTTTTTTGTCTCTTCCCACATATCCTTAGCTGCCACAGCAGAATCATTTTAAATCATACTCCTAAATGCTTTGTTTTATCATGTGTCCATAAATATGGATATTGCTGAACCAATTCATGTGTGGGTACATAATTTACCGCAATGGACTTTGTTTTAGCCTCATTAATTTTGTATCTTGGAAATATTTAAACTGTCTGAAAATGTTCCACAACACTGTAATGTCTCTTTCTGGTTTTGTCAGGTATAAAATAATATCATCTGCAAATAGAGCCTGCTTTTCCTGACTACCATACCAGTTATATCCTTGAATTTCCGAGTCCCTTATTTTTTTGCCAGTGGTTCTAAATATAATGCAAATAAAGGGAAATAGGACACCCCTGCCTGGTTCCTCTGCTTAAGAAGAAGTTATCAGAGAGGACCCTACCAACTTTAATTTTCACCTTTGAACCCTCATATATCCTCCCAATCGGCCTTATAATTTTTTTTAGGAAATGTAAGTATTTCCATTGCCCTGCTCATAAAGTCCCAGCTTACTCTGTCAAATGGTTTCTCTACATCAAGACCAAACAACAACAACAACAGTGGTATTTTCTTACATTCTGCTTCCTTCTGGATGATCAATGTTCTGTTAATGTTCTTAAATGTTTGCCTTCCCTCCACAACACCACGTTGACCCATATCTATCAATTTTGGCATTTCTTTTGCCATTCATTTAGCCATTATAGACATGAACACTTGGTGTTGTATTGAACTGGGCCTGTATGAAGCTGGATCTGATGGAGCTCTACCCTCTTTAGGTATTACAGCTACCACTGCTGTCTTCCAGGATATTGGTACGTCTCCTCCTCTTAAAATACTGTTAAACAAAACCTTCCAGATCTTTATCAGTTTTTGCCTCCGAGCTTCCAAACTTCCACAGGAATACCATCTATTCCTGAGGATTTTCCAGTAGCTTGGTTATCCATCACAATTTTTATCTTATTTCCCCCTATCCTAACAGTTTGTAAACTGAGCCTCATCTAACTCTAAACTTGGCATATTTAATTCTTCTATAAACATTTCCATTTGGATTTTTTGAGTTCCATATTTCCCTTTTTTATACAGACTTTCATAGAATTTCCAAAATATTTCTAATGCCTCTACATGATCTCTTGTTTACCTTCCTTGTTATAGGGTCCCTAAGCTTGACGGCAGCCCTTTCTACTTTATGTTGCCCGAGTCATTGTGCTAAAAGTTTTTGTGTTCTAGTGTTACTAACAAAAAACAGTTGCTTAACAGCAGTCTTTCTAAAGTTGTGTATATTATCAAGGTAATCCCTTATTTTCTGCTTAGCATTCTGCAGTTGATTGTCTTCTTGTTTTGTGTGATTCCGCCATTCTGAAATACTTTGACATTTGTCAGTCCCTGTAAATATTTCTTGTTATTTTTTAACCATAGCTCCCTTTCTTTTATCCCACTCCCTAGCTATATTTTTAGAAGTAATTTCTATCCTCTTGAATAGCTCTTCGATAATCTCCACTACCCATTCCTTAAATTCATCTCTTTTCAACAGATAGGTGGGAAAGTGAAAATGTCTCATTTTTATTTCATTACCCTGTGTTTTTATTTTAGTTATTATTGGTGCATGATCTAAAATAGTTATTGGGTGTGTATCAAAACCTTCAATTAATTGCACATGCTCCTGTGAAATGTACATTTTGTCTAGCCTAGCCCAGTTTTTATATCATGGGGAATAATATGTAAATCCACTCTGAACTCCTATTACTGAATTCACATCTTCCATGCCAAATATTTTCATAAATTTCTCAAAAATCTACCCTCCTTTGTTATACTTTCCCTTCTGGGCTTTCAGACACATCTTCACTGCTGCAAATCAAATTCCAGTCCTCAATTGTAAGCAATATTCCTTCCTGAAAACTGATTATTTCTTCCAGAATTTTCTTAAGCTGCATTATAACTTTACATTACGTAATACAGTTTTAGTTGGAATATAAATACGTCAGTATAATCCTCCTCCCTTGTCAGTAGTCCCTTAGCACTACAAATCTGCCATTATTATCTGTTTTTATCGTCTTCTATCACTATTGGAGCTCCTCTTTTCTTTTGTCGCAGGTATTCCACTGAATGACCATCCTGAAAACCTTTCTTTATCAAATTCACATGTTCAGTTCTTTCCAAGTGTGTCTCCTGTAACATATCTATTTGCACTCTATCCTCTGGATTCAATAAACTCCGTACAAGAATAGCACTATTCTTGCACAGAGTGGTTAGTGTCCGTATCGCACAGCAGTGCGCCTTGCATATTCATGAAGGTGTGCTGCTGTTCTACCTATATGGATATGAACCGTGAATGAGTGCAGGGGGCATGTCCAAATAGGGCACAGACATTGAACACACTCCCTGCACTCAGAAAGTGCCATACGATCTGGCATAGTATTAGAGATTTACTCTTATATTATGCCAGTATTTCAGTATTCGTGGACACTGAAATTAAATAAATGATCATTTTAGTGTCCATGGTCACTGAAATAAACACAGCAACAAGAAAGCAATGCAGGGGGTACGTGACAGGTTCTGTGACATGCTCCCCAAAGTGCCATATGACACCTCTGCAACCTGGTAAAGCAGGAAATATGTGCAAATGCACAAATAATGGGGGATAAATCCCTCAAAAGGAACACAACACACATGTTTCCCACTAAACTTCGAAAGTTGATAGAAAACAGGTCATGCATTAGCATGAATTACCGAAGGGTGGAAGTCTGAAAGCAAATGTAATGTCAATATTCCCTGACAGCAGTGCATGTGGACAAAGACAAAAATAATGGGGGGGGGGAAACAATAAAATAGAGATACGTCTAAAAAAACTGCTCTCATACACTTAAAAAATTGATAGAAAACAGGATATGTATTAGTAGGAGTCCCTGAAGGATAGAAGCCTGAAAGCCAAATTAATTTCATTATTTCACAATTGAAGTCCTCAATGAGTTGTCAGAACATCACAAGACTCACTTATATAACATAATAATATATACTTTTTTTTCTAGGCTAAGAAATGTTTAAACGTAGCTAAGCGGGTGTGCACATTATGGCCCTCTGCTTACCATAGCTTAAACATCACATAGGAGATAGCAAATATACAAGTGAAATTTCCAAGCTGAGGTAGTGTAATGGTTAGAATACCAGCTTTGCATGCAGGTGTTCACAGTTCGAGATCCAAGATAGACAACTTATTTTTCTATGGGGAAGTAGTGTTAAAATTACTTGTGTAAACTTAAAGTATGTAGCAACTGTTTTTTGTCAACCAGGGTAGTGAAGCTGGTCCAAAAGTGAGGTGCCAGTCTAGAAAATATGTGAAACCCCCATATAAATAAAAGTGCCCCATACAGTATAGTCACACAAGAATATAATGTAATGAAAGCACATAGGGGGATGTCATGGAAGGTAAACATAAAATTATAATATGTCAGTAATGATGAATCAATCTCACAATCCTGTTACTCTATAAAATGAAATCTGAGCAATGCCTAGTAGTACTCAGCTATGTTAAGCTGGTGTAAACTTGCTTAAATGTAAATGCTAAGCAATAAGTAGCCCAGCTAAGTGGATTTGCGCATTGGTAAGTAGTGCTCAACATCTAACCTTTTAAGCACTGCCAACCTTAGCTAAGTGGGTTTGCGCATTGCTTAGCTTAGCTCAGCATATTCAAAATGGTCGAATGACAGCAAAGGGTGGGAATCTGGCCCTATTTAAACTTCGTAGGTGAGAATACAGCCATAACCAGTTGTAGCTCATCTTTGCAGGCAATATGGCAGGTGTAGGAGAGGGATCGCTCTTTTGGATGCAGCGCTGGGGCATTCAGGACTCCAGGGTCATGGTTGAACTCCTAGTGAAAGATCATGAGGAGATACTGCTGCAAGGCCAGTACCAGGGCTCCCAATACAAAGCAGAGGCCTGGGACTGCCTCTCACATGATCTCACCAGTGCTATTGGCATCCCACAAACTAATGAGCAGGTCCAGCACCATTTCATTGACCTCAAGCATAGGAAGAGGGAGCTCTTGGACCAGTGGACCCAAGACATACGGGCACAGAATGTCCCAGAAGTGTGTAAGTATCAGTATCAATTATTGTTTACCAAAGTCCAGCCTGTGTATGTGATCGATAGGTATGCATAAATGTTCCTTTATCTCCTGTACAGCTGCAGATGAGAGGGCTGCGGCATAGGTGCCTATGCTAGCAGGTTGATAAGGCGGCACTGGAAGGCTGGTGAGTACAAATCTAGCTTGCAGTATTCAAGGCAAATAGAAAGGCGTAGAATGTCAACTCCCAGTAGGTTAAAATGTGTACTGTGTGTAATGAATAAATGAGACGTTAGCAGAGTAAAACTGATGTACAGGATATCTATCAATAAAAGTGTCAGTACCCTTCAATAAAACTAAAACACCCAGACTGTTGAGTTTACTTTGGTATGTGGTGATATGAATCTAAATGTGTACAGGTTCTGCACAGCAACTATGGCTCTGACAGCATGAATTAATTGAGGCTCATCTGACAAAGACTGTAAAGCTGAAACAAGAAAAGAAAATGAGCAGGCAATGGAATATCCGATTGTTTATTGTATGTAAGCACTTTCACTGAATAAAATACTTCAGCTTCTTCAGACAAACTTTTGTCTGAAGAAGCTGAAGTATTTTGTTCAGTGAAAGCACTTACGTACAAAAAACAGTTGGAGATTCCATTGTCTGCTCGTTTTCTTTTCTTGTTTCAGTTTTGCTAGTTTGGATTTGCGTTTTAAAGACTGTAAAGCTGTAAAACAGGAGATCAACTATATGCAATGTTCCATGCACCAAGATCTGATCCCTGAATAGTAATGTGTAAAGTATGATACTGTACCCCCACAACAGTGCTTTGTGTTAACCATTGCTTTCCAGAGTGTAGTATGTCAAAGTATTAATACACAGTACAAGAACAATCTGCCATGCATGAATGTCAGAATTACAAGGGCAAAGTGTCCACCCAAGAGAGTATTAGGTAGAAAACAGTCAAGCAGGAGACAGCAGTTCCTCACTTGCTCATTGTGATGACACACAACCTTGTACCTTTTTGCACAAACAGGCACTATTCGAATCCATGGAGTGGTAGTAAGCTGTATGCATAATTTATATGAATATGTATAGAAACAATCAGGTAGTGTTAACAGAAATTTCCTCCACAAGTTTGCCAGGTAAGTAAATGTTTCTATTAGCTGTAAAAAGGCTGTACTAATACACTGTGTACAACACTTCTACTGTCCAACCCCAAGGCTGCATATGACAGCAAGATAAGTACATACACCAAGCAGTTTCTTCCAATAAATGTCCCTC
This sequence comes from Protopterus annectens, assembly GCF_019279795.1. Classification (NCBI taxonomy): domain Eukaryota; kingdom Metazoa; phylum Chordata; order Ceratodontiformes; family Protopteridae; genus Protopterus; species Protopterus annectens. The sequence continues at coordinate 697,441,431 of NC_056736.1, forward strand.
AAGTGTCATGCTGTTATGGCTAGCGGTCACCGCTGGCAATACACAGCATGACAGCTAGAAATCCAGGCAGAGTATAGCAGTAATACACACACAGCATGAATGCAGGGCACCCCTGTCAGTGTCACATATGTAACCATGAATATGTGAATATGTGTAGAAACAGTCAGGTAGTGTTAACAGATATTCCCTCCACAAGTCTGCCAGGTAAGTAAATGTAAGTATTAGCTTTAAGAAGGCTTTAGTAATACACTGTGTACAAACATTACACTGCCCATCCCCAGGCCATAGGTAGATGTAAAGTGAGGCCGGACATGGAGAGTAAAGAGTAGAGTATCATCAGTACAGTTGTTAACAATCGAAGCCTATACAGTTGTTAATTGACATCTCTCTCTCTCTCCCCCACCCTATCTGCACCTATAATTCATACACATAATCAACGGGTATGTTTTTCTCCAAACCTACTGTTGGGACATCTGTCCTATTATTCTACAAATATTGAATTGTTTTATTATTAGTGTTCCCCATTCAAATACTATCATCGGTGGCCTGTTGCTATCAATGTAACTTGCATGCTGTTATAATGCCTACTGTGGTTCCATATATGTATGTGTTCTGCTTGCTATGCAACTGTTTTAAATCTGTTTTATTGGGTGAATTGGAACACCCATGCATGCTGTTATAACTAATCTCAAAATGTGTTGTTCATGACTAACCAGCATATTTTATAAAACCTCAACACCAAAGCACGTCTGGGAAGGCAGATCTGAGCAGTTCCGCCTGTCCTGCCTCATCTGGCCATGGCACCGGGTACCCAGCATGTCTAGGACCCAGCCCAGGACCTCCTTTTCTGCTGGTCCTGCACCACCTTTGGGTGGAACCGCCTCAGGGGGCACAGCCAATTCCCCCAGGAGCTGGCATGGACAGGAAACCATCACCCATAGCCAGGTCCGGGGTTTGGTGCATAGCGACATCCAAAAGGAGTTTGGTGGACAGCTGCACCAGATTGAGGGCTGCCTGGTGCATCTTGAGGTTCAGCCTGCCCCTGCTGTCCAGCCCCCAGCACAAATATCTTTAGGGCCATGAAGTTGCAGTGGTAACTGTCCATGGGTGGGGAACTCAGTCCCACTGTATCCATTTGGGGACTCATGGGCGTCTGATTCCCAACCACCCTCTCCGTCCAAGGTGTTTATCCCCCACATGTGTCATATACCACCAATGTCTGCTATCTTGTCTTTCTTGTCTGTCTTCCTACCCAACTCACCACCCCAAATACACCTACTAACCTTCCCCAACATTCCACTAGCATCTTAAAAAAAAAAAGTGTATCTGTTCCCAAAAAAAAAATTATGCCCCATACATAGCTGTCCATTTCGCACACATGTCCACTGGACACATGTAATCTGGTCCAATTAGCTTGACAACATATTACTGTTTTCCTCACTCCTCTCCCAGGGGGTTGAGTGTCCAAATTCACCACCAAATTCTATAGAAATTCACAACTGTTGCTGTAGAAGGAATGGACAGCTATGGACCTTTCCTACACCTGTCCTGAACATCCCTAGCTACCTTTCATACTGTACTTCCCTCTGCGTGCCCCTTTTTTCACCACTTTCCTATTGCCCTTTTTCTTTTCTTTTAAAAGAATGAGAGTGGGGATAAGCGGCATTAAAAGATGCTAAATCTGATTAACCATAGCTTGGTATTGCTTAGCATCCTACAAACCCACCCAAACCCTCTTACAACTCCTTAAATGTGCCTTAATCACTCTGTATCCATCAGATCTTGTTCTACAAAGCAACAAAATAGTCAGCACTGCCAAGTCTCAAACCCTGTATGCTGTGCTCTACAATCACAGCAACATACCACTACACCATCTAAGCTGTACAAATCTGTAATGCTTTAACAAGCAGTTCATGCATTCTGGCCATTTAACATTAATGAAAAAGACCATCAGTCCCAAATCTATGACCCCATACACTATAGTCATAGCAATGTACAACTATGCCACCTGGGCTGTAGGGCTTAATGTTGGTTTTTCAAACATATCATGCAAGAGAGGCATACAACATTAGGGAGAAAATTCTGTGGAATCATTCATGTGTTGTATATAGACACACACACACACACACACATATATATATATATATGTGTGTGTCTGTGTGTCTGTGTGTCTGTGTGTGTGTGTGTGTGTGTGTGTGTGTGTGTGTGTCTGTTGAAACATATATATGAAAAAGTAGATGCATAATATAGATATACATATATAAATATATAAAGGAAGGAAAAAAAATATATATATGGGTCTACTTGATATGGTTGACAGTTCATATGGTCGAAACTCATTTGGTTGATGGCTCATTTGGTCAACAACCAGTATTCAAGGCACTTAACAGGGATTTGCCCCCCCTCCCCAAACTTGTGCAACCCTGGAGTTGATATATATAGTTGGGGGGGGGGGGGTTGTATTTTCATGTTTTAAATGACTATTAAATGAATTTTAGTGGGGGACCTCCCATTAGCCCCCCACACCCCCCAACTATATATATCAACTCCAGGGTCGCACAGCTTTGGGGAGGGGACAAATTCCTGTTAAGTGCCTTGAATACTGGTTGTCGACCAGATGAGCCGTCGACCAAATGAGTTTCGACCATATGAACTGTCAACCATATAAAGTAGACCCATATATATATATATATATATATATGTATATATATATATATATATATATATATATATATATATATATATATATATATATATATAAATATCCCAAAAACATGTAGTAGGTGGAGTGGATACTCTAAAATTGGCCCTAGGCTTCAGTGTGTGTGTGTGTGTGTGTGTGTGTGTGTGTGTGTGTGTGTGTGTGTGTGTGTGTGTGTGTGTGTGTGTGTGTGTGTGTGTGTGCCTTCCGTGGAAGGTTGGGCGCCGGGCTGGCAACTCAACACCATAAAACTCCACTGCAAATCATGAGCGGACAGGTGATCCACTGTGGCGACCCCTAATCGGGAAAAGAAGAAAGAAGAAGATATATGTATATATATAACGTGCCATTCAGTCATACCTCAGAACCATCCCTCTCAACCTTGTAGTGCAAGAAACCTGTACAAAGGCTGTAAAATAGGGGGAGGGGAATGGGCCACATATAGGGACATATTTCAAATATTGCTGTTCGAAACAAAGACATTTCCTACAGCAACAGGGTGCATTTCAGCAGACAATTATTGAAGGATATAAGGATAGAAACCAGAATTTTATGTCATTATTTACTGACATAAATCCTTGGATCATCACAGTGATTTACCAGACAAATACAAATAAATTCTGGAACAGAACAAAAGTATGGGCCAAACATCTGGACATTCTGTGAAAGTTCTGGCAGTGGAGAAGTATGCTCAGAACCCATTAGTGCAATGAATATGGATCAAGTCTGACAAAGTGGGGGGACAAAGGCATGAAAATAGGGACATATCCAAAATACGTGAGTAGATGAGCTGAGAAAGTTGATGTAGTAACACAGTATGTCCTAACATATATTGACTGAAATATCACAAGTCTGGGACTCAACTGCTTCTCATTATTTAGTGACCTCAGTCCCCACATCATCCCACTGGTGTGTCAGGAATACACAACAGTTATGAGGACCAGACCAAAGATATTGGCCAGACAACTGGACATCCTACGAATATGTGGCCATTACACAACATTAAGGAAACTATACTGAACTACCAAGCAACATCCAAACTACAATCAGATTGACATAACATTACCCAAATCCAGCTCTGGGGCTGTACACATGTATTTACAAATATAACAGGCACTACAGGGATGTAATACTAGTGGAAAACAGACACTGGTTTGAAAGTGCAAACCCACAACCAATTGCACCACAGACACAGTGACATACCAGTAAGTAAACTGAACACAACAGTATAATGACTGCGTGAGCAACAATATCCAGTTTGCCACTCACATTGCCCCTACATATACTGCCCCAAATCACAGTGTAGTAGGAATCATAACATGTTACGGGACATGCCACGGTCTGCCCATACAAACATATACAGGTGCTAGGGAACCAGAAACCGGAGCAGCATGCACAGTCAGATAGAATGGGCCCATGACACTAACATGTACCCCCCTCCCTACACAGCCCAAATAACATGTACACACTACACTGCTGCACACTCCTGAGAGTCTGCTAACAATGGCCAGACATACACAGACTTCTCAAATGTACAGTTTCCCACAGAATGTATAGGCACAGGACTCATATATATTGCTGCTTCCTTGTTACATGTCTGTGGGTCTACGACATCACTGAGATGGCAGTAGGAATGAAGGCAATATATAATGATACTACATACCTCTGAGCCTCTCAGTGCATGACATCTGGACAAATCCTGACATAATTGGGGGGCAGAGGCCCAAACACAGGAGTATAATGGACATATTGCTGTTATAAATTTAGACAGTTGCTGGTGTTACCGGGTTTGTTGTAACATATCTTTTCTGAGGGATATGAAGTCAGTAACACCAATGGATGTAAGCATTTACTGACTGCATTCCCCAGAGTAGCTTACTGATTATCCAAGGACATCAACTGTCTGAGGAACAAACTAAACATATAAGCCACGCATCTGGGCAATGTCTAGGCCTCTGGAGAGTGTAGAGGCATGACCACAGTCATGTAACAGAAGGAAATTCCCCTGTCAGATGCCAGACATGTTACCCAGCACTTTATGAAGCACAGTAAGACCAACACAACACTCCCCCCACATCAGTTCTGGGCAATTACCCATGTATATTCAAATATAGCATGCACTACAGGGATGGATCTGTAGTGAAAAGCAGATGGTGGTGCAAAAATGTCCACCCAAAAACATTTCCACCACAGTCACAGCAACATAGCAGTACCAAAAATGAACTCTAGAGTAGAATGACTGTCTGAACAAACATATTCTGATTGCCAGTCACACACTACACCGACATATACTGGCCAAAGTCACAATGTACTGGGAAACATGAGGTGTTACAGGACATTTTATAGTCTGCCCCTACAAGCATACAGACCTGGTAGACTGCCAGCAGCTGTAGCAGCATGCATAGTCAGATAGATAAAGGATATATGGCACTCACATCTGCTACTCTCCCTACCCAGCCCAACAAACATCTACACACAGCACTGCTACACAATCTTGGCAGTATGTTCACAATGGCCAGACATACATAACTGTTGTATGTACAGATTTCCACAGAATTCCCAGGGTGTGGAATCATAATCCTGGCCACTGCCACATTCCATGGCCAGGAGTCTGCTAGGTCACTGGGATGATAACTGGAGTAGAGTCGGTAATTAATGATATACCATACCACTGCACCTGATAGTGCAGGACATCTGGACAATGCATGACATACTTAGGGGACAGGGGGCCAGAAAGAGGGACATATCACACATAATGGTGTTACAAACTGAAACAGTAGCTGGTGTTACATGTGTTGTTGTAACATAACATCCCTGAAGGATACAATGTTTGGAACACCAATGGATGTCAACAGATAGTGACTACAATCCTCACATTATCCTACCAACCCCATAAAAATAGACGTTGTTCGAGGAACAGACCAAACATAACAAGAAAACTTCTGGCCAGTCTGTGGACAACATGCCATTTGAGAGATATGTCAGAGGCATATCACTGTGAGATGTCAATTCACTCAATAAATGCATGTCCAGATGAACCATGTCAATCTAGCAACCCTCCATCTGTATAACAGCACTAATACAACCTGTACCCAATTCTGGAGCTTTGTCCACCATATTGTTGAGCTGTCTCCACATGTCCTGTGAGGTGTTCCCACCTACTTTCTGTGAAGCTGTAACCTCCACACCTCTGTAATGTCCCCTGCACAGGCAAGGGAAAGGGGCAAGGCCCACATGAAGGACGTCCCATATGCTGGAACTAGCATCAGTGTCTTGGACCACACCACAATACTATGTGGGCACCTACATAGCTGAATGGCCTCAGCAATACCTGACAGGACAACATCAACCCCTCAAGGTAGGCTGAATGCCTGTGGTAGACAGCAGCAATACACAACTACCATCACAGGTGGAAATAATCGCAGGAATGGCTAAGAAGGAAGAGGTGCCCCATTGGAAGCCATGTCACCTTGTTCTGCACAAGCAAATAAGGTCACAGGTGATGTACCCTAAGGCTGTCTTTGAGTGCCAACTGGATACATCCACCAAGGCCAATCACTAGGCCTTCCAGACATATGTCTACAATTCCAGAGGAAACACATGCATCTGCTCTGTAGTGGTGGTCAGTAACACCACATATACATATGCCATAGATATAGGCAACCGGCTGCAGACAGATGGAGTGTAAACATCACCCCCCTGTCCCCCCATAGGTACACATATGCATGTACAGCACCTGCCCCCCTCCCCTCATGATCAGGAAGCAGGTCTGTAATGCTCTCTCAAAGGCAACACATAGATGTCTCCATAGGCCTAATACCATTCCTGGCTGCATCCTACATGAACACAGGTGTGGGCTCTCAGACACATTCTGCAGTGTAGTCAACCACAGCCTGAGAAGCGGTGTCATCCCATCTGCACATATGACAGACAGAAAGTTGATAGAAAACAGATTATGTATTAGCATGAATGTTCTGAAGGATACAAGCCTGAAACTGAAATGTATGCCATTATGTCATGAGAGCAATCCTCAATGACATGGCCGTAAACTCTCCATTTAATATAATAATATAATATTTATATCTAATAGGAGATAAATAAAAATATACAGCTCAAATCTCCAAACCAAAAGAGTGTAGTGGGCAGAGTCCCAGCTTTGGATGCAGGTGTACATGGTTCGAGTATAACAGGTAAACCAATTTTACATGGGAAAGCAGTGTTAAAAGTTTCATATTAAAAGATGTGCTAAGTTATTTTTCTCACCCAGGGTAGTGTATCTGGTGTAAAATGGAAGTGTGAGTGCATATAACATGTGAAACCACCCATGTATACACGTGTCACATGCAGTATAGTTATATCCCTTGCTACTGTAATGAAAGCACATAGATCCATGTCATGTAATGGAAATCATATACAATTACTAAATGAAGTCATTAGTGTGATATTGTATACGAATGAACTGTGAGCAATAGTTAGCAAAGCTCAGCTATGCTTAGCAGATTTAAGCATTGCTCAAACATGAATGCTAAGTAGCAGGTAGCTCAGCTCAGCTGATTTGCACACTGGTAAGTGTCACTAAGCGAAACCTACATGGTTTGAGCTCCTAATATATAACCATTTGTTGGCATCACTTAACATCATGCAAACCCGAGCAAACCCACTTACAACTGCTTAAAACTGCCTTAATCAGTTTATCTGCATCAGCCTCTGTTCTGCCCAGCAACAAAATAAACAGCCTTTGCAGGTCTTGAACCCAGGACCCTGTACACCATAGTCACAGCAATTTACCACTAAGCCATCAGAGCTGCAGGACGTTCGGTTGTTTTTCAAACATATCAATAGGGAAACATTGTGGAATTACTAATGATTGGTATTTGTATATATATATATATATATATATATATATATATATATATATATATATATATATATAGATATATATATATATATATAAAATAATACATATACATATATAGGATAGATATAAAGGTATGGGGATACATATATATGTATAACAATATATATATATATATATATATATATATATACATATATATATATATATATATATATATTCATTTTTCCATAACATGCAGTGCTGTCATACCTCAGAACACCTTAGTACAAGGGGTCTGGACCAAGCCAAACAAAGTGGGTAGACAAGGGTATGGAAATAGGGACACATTGGAAATAATTGTGTAGATAAACTGAGAATGTTACTGCAGTAACACTATCTGTCCTAACATATGTTGAATGCAATATCAGATGTCTGAGAAATCAATTGCTTGTCATTATGTAGTGAGTCCAGTCCACACATCATCCCACTGAATTGTCATAAATACACACCTATCATGGGGACCAGACCAAATAAATGAGCCAGATATCTTTACACGTATGAACACCTGGAGAGTTGAGAGCTATGAGTGCAGCTATGTAACATTAAGGAGACTGCACTAAGCTGACAAGCATGTCACCAAGCACTGTCCAAAATACAGTCAGGACAACACCACACTACCCCAAAGCAGCTCTGGGGAATTACACATGCATTAGCTAATACAGCTTGCACTACAGCAATGTAACTCTACTGAAAAAAAGATACCGGTGTGAAAGTGCATACACACACCCAATTTCGCCACAGTCACAGCAACATACCAGTAAGCCTACCAAACATTACAGTATAATGACTGTGTGGACAGATATAGCTTGAATAACAGTCACACAATACCCCTACATATACTGTCCCAGGTCAAAGTGTAGCCGGACTTGTGTGGTGGTATGGGACATGTCTCAGAATGCCCAGACAAACATGTATTGCTGAAAGACCACTGGTAACTGGAGCAGCATGGGCAGTTGGATAAAAAAGGACGCATGCCACTCACATTGCCCCTCCACCTTACACAGGCCAACTAATAAGTAAACAGTATGCTGCTACAAATTCTTGATAGGCCGTAAACAATGACCAGACATACACTGATCTCCTGATTGTACAGAGTTCCACAGGTTGTCCAGACTTTGCCCTTATATTTATGGCCCCTACCCCAGAACATGTGTGGGATTCCACAACATCACTGGGATGATATCAGGAATGACAGCACTAAATAATGATAGACCATATCTATCCACCTCATAGTGCATGACATATGGACAAAGCCTGACACAATAGGGGTACAGTGGCCCAGAAACAGGAGCATATGTACAACAGTGCTGTTCTAATCTGCAAAAGTCATTTGCAATGAGGGGTATGGCAGTGTGGTAACACATCGAGTGTATCATAGCCGAGGTACAGCAGTACACAATTACCAGGTCTGTATAACAGTTAAGGTATGGCAGTGGGGGATGTACTGGGTGTGATTGGATTCATAATACTGTCACGCCGAGTCTAAACACTCCCAAACACTGCTATACACACTAGTGCACACACAGAAATATGCCAGTACTGTGATTAGCAGCCCTGCCTCTCTATCTATTCATTCCATACTGTTACATAGCTGTTGCACACAGCATGGGGCTTATAGGTCTGCAGAGTGTCTACAGATACCTCTGTGGTTGATGTAAAAAGCAGCCCTCACAGAGTGGAACTTAGGACGTGTACTATGAGTACCATGGCCTAAAATTGTAAACCATGGCTACCCAATGGATATAGTCCTCAATCAAACACACTCAAGATACTGGTCTTGCACACACATACATTTGACAGGACTTAGATTAGAGCCTCTACCTATCTATTTATTGCTACTAAACTGTTATGCATTTATTGCACACCCCACAGAGCATGTAGGATGAAGTGTGTTCCACAGTTCCTCTAAGGTGAACAACATTATCAGGCCTTGTAAAGTATGGCAATAGGACATGTACTGGGTGAGAATGGACTCAAAATACTGTAACCTACAGAAATATACACAATGACAAACACAGACACAGTTATACACACATTTGCCAGAACTAAGGTTAGCAGCCTTGCCGATCTTGTCAGTCAGTCCATACTATTACATAGTTTCTACACACAGCACATCCCTTATTGGCTGAATAGTGTCATCAGATACCTCTACTGTTGATGGAGACAGCAGGTCTTGTAAAGTGTACCTTGGGACATGTACTGAGAGTACCATGGTCTAAAAATGTAAAATCCACCCCCCATTGAATATAGTACTCAAACACAGGATACTGTTGTCATACACACAGTCACACATTTGTCAGGACTGAGATTAGAACCCCTATCTATCCAGTTATTGGTATTACAGTGTTATACATTTATCACATGCGCCATGTACCTTGTAGGGTGAAGACTGTTCCATGGCTCTTCTAAGGTGAGCGACATCACAAGCCCTTGTACAGTATGGCAATGTGCAGTGCACTGGGAGAGTAAAGCCTCAAAATGTTGTCTCCTACAAATATACACATGTGCAAACACTTGCACACACAGACACACACACACACACACACACACACACACACACACACACACACACACACACACACACACACACTCACATTTGCCAGGGCTCAGATTGGAACCCCTACCTATTTAGTTATTGGTACTATAGTGTTATGCAGTTACTGCAATCACCAGGAAGCCTAAAGGGTGAAGAGTGTCACAAGTTACCTTTAATGTGTATACCATCACCAGCCCTTGCAAAGTATGGCAATAGGGGATGTAGTGGGTGAGAAGGGCGTCAAAGTACTTTCACCTA
>NC_056736.1:697456822-697574322 GCF_019279795.1 Protopterus annectens
AGACATCCTCAGATCATCATCAGTGCTTTACCAGAGGAATACTAGTTGTATGATGCATAGATCAATATTATGAGGACAGCTATGTACATTCTTGCCCAACAAGGCCATATGTGAGGTGTGGCCGCAGCCAGTTGCGTAATGATGGACTGTGTAAACAGTCCACCAACCTGGTGATATACTGGCTGGGATATCCTGCTTGTGTGGTATCTTTCTAACCTGAGATGTCATATCATTGTGTGGGCGTACCACTCACCTGTACATTTTTTGGCAGGTTGTCCAGGTGTTTGGCTAGAGGTTTCATCCTGTCTATGTAAACTTGTGTTTTTATGTCAAGTTAGTTACATATAATTGAAGAGTGATGTTACAAAATAATGACAGACATTACTGTTTCAGACCACATAACCTTCAGACAATTTCCGCTACTGCAAACCCCTCACCTACCAACTTTCTCAGTATGTAATGACAATATTTACAACACATGCCTATCATTGTGTTTTTGTTCCACTTTTATTTCTGCCCTTTTCCAGACATCTTGCTGTCAGAGGTTGGGAGTTATGGTTGTGGGTACAGAGTGCATTCTACTGTGCAAGCATGTCCATTATAAATAAAAGCAAACATAAGAAAAAAAGGATTATTGAGAATAACCACTGGAAACAGTACCAAAAAGCACTTATATTGACAAAAGCCTTGGCACCTCAGCTATACATCCTTCAAGATGTCCCTTATATGTGTGGTATATTCCACATAGCACTGTGACTTTCAGGTATGTCAGTGGCAGAGCAGTAGGTGTCACTGACATGCATAACAGTTGGCACTGAAGTTGTCTACACATGGCCATGTCAAAGACAGCACTGTACATAGGGCACTATGAGACGACTGCCAAGAGAATGTGCTGGCTAGATCCTGACAGTATTAACCACACATACATATAGCTCATTGACCCCTGCATATTGTGGACAGGCAACATGTTTTCATGCGTATTGGTACAGCTCTGTCAATGTGTGCTATGCTGCTATTCCTCTGCAAACATGCATCTTACTGCATTTGTGTGGGTATATGGGGGGCACACCAGTCAACTGTACATATTTGCACAGATTGTGCTGATATTTGCTTTACATTTTGGTTTCATTTACCATACTATTGTGCCCTGTCTTGGGAACTAGAGGTATATTAGTAAAGAGCACAGGTCAGATTGTAATGGCATACATTTGAGTTTTAGACTCCTTACCCTTCATAGCCTTACTGCAACTGTGGGTCATGCTGTGCTATCAGTGTGAGTCTGTAGGGGGGTAATTCAACATTGTCACCATTTATGTGCCTTTACCAGCCATTTCTCTGTGGTTTTCTACAGCTGACTTGCTGTGTGGGTGTGAGAGCTGGGTATAGGACCCCCACACTGACATCCATGCCTGTGACCTATGACCCCCAGTTAGTTATCTCCACACATATACTGCAGTGGGATTTGCCACCTTGGGTACTACTGCATAATGTGTGTCGGCCAGTTTTGGCCAGACATTTCTTGGTGTCCCACATAGCTGTCAATTGTGTGCTGCTATCCCATAGGCCACCCCATTCCCTTGCATGCATGCAGCATTACCATAGATATGCTCGCAAAACATACCAATCCATTCATTTATTGTTAAGAAGACTGACTTACCGTGTGCTTGCAGCAGTTGTGAGGACAGTGCTTGAGAGCCGCCTATGTTGGATGCACACAGTACACTGCCTATACATGGTAAGTTACAGGTAATGTGATGTGTGTGCCATCCATTTTACTGTGTATGCGAGTCAGAGAGAGGTATTAGCCCCTGGGGTCCCTACAGTGTCAGTGTGTGTGCTATGCATTGCCTTTTTGCCAAGGCCTGAGCATACTGGGCATGCCTCCATCTGCCTACAGGAGCAGGCTCAGGGTCCTCCTCCTCTGAGTCCTTCTGTGCCTGTGGGGACCTTCCAATGGTGGTGGGCTGTGTGGCCCTTCCCCATGCTGTTCCTGCTGCAGCTATTTCCGCAGGATCATTTTGTGTAGCATGGCACATACTATGTATATGTGTGCGCATGTGTCTGAGAGTACTGCATGGCTCCACCAGATATGTCAAGACAGCAGAACCATGACTTGAGCATCCCAAACACACACTCTATAATGATCCTGGTTTGTGTGTGTGCCTCATTTTGGCATTCTTGTGTGGGTGTGTGTGCATTTCTGATGGGTTTCATCCATGGCTCCAGTGCATAGCCAGCATCCCCCACCAGATGGCCATACAGGATGCCCCCACCAGCAAATGCCTGGTACAGCTGTGATGAATGCCAGATGTGGGAGTCATGATAGCTTCCAGGGCTGCCAGCAGGCACATTGATGATAATGCCCCGGGCATTGTGTACAACCTGGCAGTTGATGGAGGGGAATCCCTTGTGGTTTATGTAGACCATGCCCTGCTCACCGGGGTGGTGTTTTGATGTGGATGTGCATGCAGTCTATGGCACCCAGCACCTCTGGGTACTCTGCCACTCAGTGGAAGAGACGCATATTGTTGGTCCTCTTCTTACAGGTGTTGGGGAAATAAATGTGCTCACTGGCATGTGGTAGCATGGCATCCAGGAACTGCTGGAGTACCCTGGATGCAGATGCCTGTGAGACCCCCGTGATGTCCCCAGAAGATCTTTGGAAAGTACCTGTAGCTAGAATTGTTAAGGTTATACGTACCTTGGTATCCACTGGGATGGTTTCCCCTCTGATGTCTCTATGTCTGAGTTGAGGCTGGCACAGCTTGGTGATTTGCTGAAGTATGTTTCTGTCCACCCTGTAGTGCTCTACTATCTCCAGATCATGTAGCCCCTGATAAGTTACCCTGGGTCTGAACACTCTTCTCCTCCTCTTCCTTGGTCTGTGGCAATTGTCAGCATTACATATACTGATGGATCAAAGCAATGGCAGCCCCTAACATTTTTCCAGTTAAAATTCCCCCGCATGTGTACACCAATGGTGCAGAGTTTGTGGAAAAAAACTAAGGTGTTTCCATAATTTATATTGTTGTGCTGCAGATGCTGCCTGTATGATTGGCTGACTATGATGCATTCCACCCGCTAGCTATGTAATTTGTTCTTGATTGCTTTTATTCTGCTATTTTCCTTTTTTTCCCTTTTTCCCTTCCCATTCTCTCCACTTTTAAGCCCTGAGGTGTGCAGCACAAACCCGGTGCCCAAATGTAAACAGTCCTGCTATTTCTGTTTTTTTTTTTTTGTTTTGTTTGTTTTAGACCCGGTTCACTCTATGCATACATGTTTAGCTAATGTAAACATGAAGAAATGGTCTGGATGTGAACATGCTCTTCATTTAATGGAATAAGTCAATACAGCCTCAAACACATCCTGTTGCTTAGCTGTGCTTAGCTAAGCTTATCTGTGCGCCATAGGGCTCCAATGTGCTTACAACATGCCTGACACATCCCCTTTTCATGTCAGTTGCTCTTCCTAGTTACATGGTCATGCTATAGCACCTACACGGTTAGGTGCAGTTTGGCACTTAGAAGATTTTTTGATTCAGTGAATTTCCCCTCATTTGCATACCCCACTGCCTTAGTCCATAGTTACTGCACTAACACAGAGCCTTTCCCCTTGACAACCACTGTTCCCTGGTATTGTTTTGATTCTGCATGTCATAGACTATAATGGCAAAATGCAGATTTCCCTTAAATTTGAGTTTTCACAATTTTTTAAAATTTTTGGCACAATTTTGTTTGAGCACCGCTGCCCTATGCTTAAACGTCCAAGATTGGCCAAAAAAAAAAAAATAACTTTGATTTTTATAAAAATGAAGCACTTTTCCATGCCAATGGCCATATATTTGGCCATTGGCATGCCTAAAGACTATAATACATGCTTTTTTTGGAGCTGTCATGCCTCCATTTTGTTATTTGCAGAAACGTATTTGTTTCGTAACCGAATACATTTCTTCAACTTAACACTGTTCTTGCATGGATACCTGCCTGCTTGCTGAATCACTAATTCACCTCATTTGCATGATTTTCACCAGCAAATGAAGTAATTAGCATTCTGCACTGGTTTCCATGCAAGAACAGTGTAGGCAGGCTCATGCATGTCAGGAAACATGTTTACTGGATCGCTCGGTGGCCATTTTCCATGCAGGAGCGGCTACACTGTTTCTGCATGGAAAATTTACTTTATTGAATCCCGGGGTATATTTTTTAACATAGTTCATTATTCATTCATTTTTGCATTTATCTGTGAGACCACTGACATTTAAAGACATTACAAAAGGTCTCATTGTATTAAAAAGTCATTATTCCAACATTTTATAGATAACACTTTTTTTATTAAACATCTAGTTCCAGGTTTTGTGTTACATGCATACACTCCTTGGCAGGTTGAACTTTTATATAGTTGTTTTCTTGTCATATCCATTTAAGCCTATGCCACATCTTACAAAAGTTTGTGTTTTATTGAAACCCCTCAAAAAAAAAAAAAAAAAAAAAAAAAACAATCCCAGTACCCCCCTAAAACCTATTAATTTAATGCTAACACACAAAACTATGTACATCGTTAAATAGTTTTATCCTCTTAATATGAACAAATGTCCCAAATTGACAGCCACACTCATAGATTTGAGTTAACCCAAAAAAAAGTTTATCCATGCTAAAATGCATGGTACAGCCTGTGCTTCTACTAAGTGCTAAATAGTTTTGTGTTATCTTTATAGCACTTCCAGCTGGAAAAAACCCTGAATGCTTTCAGAGAACATGATCTCCTAGCCAGTTTCTCTTTACTTTTTTTCCCCAGCCAATCACTCTCCACCAAACTGTAACCAATTTCTCTTTATCATATTGTCTTCACGGAGACATGAGGGCCATATATAGAAATGCTACTAAGCATACATTAATTTGCTAGAAAAAAAGCCTCATAATATTCAATATTCTTTTTCATTTACTTACTTTCTCTTAAAACATGTTACTAAATCAATCCAAGGTCTTTAAAAGCACATTATTTTTTCTTTTGTCATGTTCTTTTAACCAGACTTTTTTTTACATTGCAGTGCCTACATTTCTTAAAACTGCCCAGGAAGAAAGATAGACTGGGAAAGAAAAAAAAAGAACTTAATGAATGAGAACACTTTACTTTATAGCATGCAAAGAAAACCATACACCACAAAAATAGTACTATTAAGAAAAAATGTTTTCTTTTCTTACAGTCAACTTTCTCCCCTCTCTTCCGCTCCCCAAAGCATTTTTCTGAATATTAATGACATGAAGTAGAGTATACACTTTAGAGTCCCCCATAAGTCCAACAGGTTCTGAAGTCCAATATTTATTTATTATTAGTTATTTTATTTATTTATTTTACATTTGTTGACTGGGATTGTCCGAATGAACTGAAGAGCCCTTTTTCAGCCTGGGGAGAAAAGCTCCAACATATTATACAATTTTCATTATAAATTAGCATTAAACAGCAATGTTAGAGGATTATTACAAGGCAGTAAGTAGCAATACAATGTTATACAGTGTCAATACTCAGGAATATAGCATAACTATTTCAAGATGTATACAAAGAAATATGTCATTAAGATGAGTGTATTTTTTGGTGTAAGTGGTTACAAAAACCCAGTTTTATCATGATGTAGTTGCATAAAGGCAAGACAATTACAATAGAATGTTTCTCTGAGGCAATTTGCTTAATAGATTTTAGAAGACAGTAGAAAGAGTAGTCAAGGAAGATTAGAGAGAGCTAGTGAGAAGAGTGAGTTAAGGGCAGAAAGTAGATTAAGGTATGATAATTAAGGTATGTTTAAAAAAATAAATAAATAAAAATAATTAAGGGATGTTTAAGGAGGGAGAGTGCAGTGGGAGGACCAGTGGTGTCTTGTTCTGACATATTTCACAAATATAATTATTGCATTGTAATCTTACAATAAGTTACTGGTTTTATTACTTTTCATTTCTATCTCCAAAATCCTGTCTCTGCTTCATTTTGAATGTACTGTCAATTCTTCTAGACTACTCTTGTGATTCCTTCCTTCTCTCCAACATTTTCCATTGAAACATTGGAAAACGTTTCACAGGTACAGCCTCTATGTAGTCATTATTATCAGAGGAAGAAGAAGCAGTATCTCCTTCTGTTTCATAGCTCATGTTTTGTTGGAGAAACTTTTGTATTTCCTCCTTAGCATGTACTTCATGAAAAAAATATTTTCTCCCTCCAGGAAAGAATACCTTGAAGACAGGTGGGTACATCAGTTTGATTCTCACACCTGCATCTCAACATTCTCTGAATAGTGGAATTAATTTATTCCTCTTCTGCCTGGTGTACAATGAGTAATCATTTTCCACAAACACTCTGCTGTCTCCCACTTTTAATATTTTGTCCTTCTGCCACAGTTTTGTCAGAATCAACTCATTCTGCTGATAAGATTGCATCTTTACTATTAAAGGTCTAGACTGCTTTCTCATAGCCAGGTTTGTACATACACACAATGTGCTTTTTCAACTAACAACTCATGCTGTGGAATACCAGTCCAGTTTGCTTATTTGTGGTTTCATAAAATTAATGCAGTCTATTCCTTCCAGATTATCTGGTATAGCTGAAAATATCAGTTTCCCTACTTGCTCTATCCTCTAATTCTATTATTTTTTGTAACATCTCTTCCTGAGCAGTTTCATATTCAGCCAGCCTTTTCTTCATTTTAGCCTCTGATTTTTGCAGTTTTATCATCTCATCTGAATATTTGTTTAAAGCTTCTTCCATTTTTTCCAGCTTTTGTTCTTTGTGTTGATATACTCCATCTGTGTTTCATTTATTTTAACCAGGTCTGTGTGCAGTTGTCTTATATCTTTCTGCAGGTTACTGGAAGTCATGTCTGGAGGCTGCATTGCTTTCTGCAGAACAGAAGCAGAACTTCCACAGTCAGTATTTTTCCTCACATTTTGTAGCTGATTTTTTCCAGGTGCTCTGTGTTTCTTTTTCCTGGCATCCAGGCAATACACTTACTAGCTAGTTACTGAAATTCACCCATAAGCACAAAAGTCTGCTGGCCTTCTCTGTTGAGTTTCTGTTTTCACACTGGGAGAGCTAGAGTTAAGCTGTTACTCAATGTTCAGCCATTTTGGAAGTTCTTGGAAAGTGTTTTCTTGATCTTCCAGTCATAATAATGGGTCTGTGTTTTGTTTTAGTAGAAGATCTGTGTTATTTTCAGGCTTGGCCAAGTGACTGCCAATGCCTATGGCACTGAGCTCCAACCTGTCAGTTTTAGCTATAATTTAATTTAAACCACATTCATATCTAGGTATTTATTTTCAGTAAAGTAGTGGTAAGTGGTGATCACTGGTCTGCTATCCAGTAATCACATCTAAAATCAGTGATGCAGTTGGTGAAATGACCATTTGAGGTGCTGTATTCTGCTTGACTTGGCCTGCGTATGGCTCAGATAAGGTCTTAGCATGAAGATTTCATTCTCCACACCTGAAAGCTTTAGATAACTATTAATCTTCCATTTATACAGCCTAAGAACACTGGGTTTTTGTATAATTTTTATACTCGACAGAAAATAAGATGATTAAAAGCAAGTCAACTTGCAGAAGGGATACGAACAGGTAAAATATAAACTTCTGTTGGAGGATATGACACCATATTCCCCAAAGAACCCCACAAGACAGTTTATTCAGGCATATTTGACAAATTCTTCTCACTCTGCAGGCAAGGCAGCTAAGAAACTTGTCAAAAGCAGTTCTTAACATCAGACTGCTTATTTCTTATACATTTGATAACTTCCCATCAGTTTTTTTAACTATGTCTTAAATAAAATTCAGCTTATCTAATTATGTTCTATTACAGAAGAGACTTTTGACAATAAAGCTTTGATATCTAGTAGGGCATAGACCTGTAGTTACTGGCATGTATGATGTCTTGGCAGTTTAAGGTATCTTACCTTCACGGCTGAGTGTGCAAAGTTCAAGAATAATCCTTGGGTATATCACTATGGAGTTTAGACATTTTCCTATTTGTATGTTGTTATTTTTTGTAGAAGGGGGTACAATGGTTACTTCCCTCATCTTAAAACATGCTAAGTAAACAAATATATTTAGGAAAATTCTGTTGCAGTCTAGTACATAGTATAAACACAGTCAACCATGTAAGTTCAACAGCTTTTTTACAAATGCAGTCAAACTATTTAATATCCTAATCATGGCAGAATAGCAATATTTTTTAATTTAACCCCATGCTGCATGCTAAAGCAGTGATTTATAATTCATCTGCGAGAGTTCTTCTGTGGTTTTTATTCAAGAAAATGCTTTATAACATACCCGTGTATGTTCTTACCTTTCAGAAATGCTGCTTTATAATGAATCTGTGTAATTTGTCTGTAAGTCACTAGATTTAAGAAGTTTAATAATTATATTTTATAATTATATTTTATAATTTCACCTAGACTAAGTGTGGACCTACCTTATTTTATTTATTTTACATTTGTTTACCGGGGAAGTCTGACTGGACACAGGTCCATTTTCAGTGGAGACCCGGGGAGAAAAGCTCCATATTACAATATATTACATGAGAGTAAAAAGAAGTAGAACTTACATACATATGGCATATATACACATCAGGACAACATGCTGGTGATTAACAAACATACGTATAGCATATATACACACAACAGGACATCATGCTAGTGATTAACATTTCTTACATTAGACAATCAGAGGTACATTTTTTTTTTTACAGTTATACATTTTGTAAGGTAAATGTATATGGGTTTGGAAGCTTTCAGGGGAGAAACTGTTTATACATATCTGTACCCTGACAAATTCTCTTGGTATGGATTAGCCTGGTGAGTGGCATGAGCATAGCCAGTTACTTAGTGGGTTTTCAGGAGTTTTTTGAATTGACTAAAGGAGGTGGTAGAAGTTATTTGGCTTGGTAGTGTGTTCCAGGTTTTGGCAACGGTGTTGGCAAAGAGTGACTTACCAGCTTCGTTTTTATGTTTGATGACAGTTATGAGGTTCTTGTTACTAGATCTTAAGGCTCTAGAGGGAATGCGGGGCTGAATTACTTTACCTAGTTAATGTTGTTTTTTCCAGATTCTAAAGCTGACCTAACTGGCAACTTTAGACAATAGGGATGATTGACAGCAGGAAAGAGATTACTCTGTTCCCTTTCAATGCATTTTATATATATTGGATGAGCAGACGTTATTTCCCATTATGTGTTCTCAAGGTCATGAACTGTTTTCAAGAGCTTGTTGAGTGGGATGATTCTCTCCCTATACATGGTTATATTTCAGCCCTCTTCCTCATGACTTTATTATGTTTCAGAGTACTGCTAATGCATGTGGAGCATTCTTTTCTGATTGTGCAATTTTCCTCACAAAAAATATAGATAACTGTAGAGATGAGATTTATTTTCCTCATCATCTGAAGGGAAGCAACAGTCCAAAGGTAGCCTGCCACCATAATTTCTCTGTGGCATGGATGGCAAGAATATATGTTGGGTCCCATTTCACAGCTAGAAATTAAAACATTTATATATATATATATATATATATATATATATATATATATATATATATATATATATATATATATATATGCATTTATACATAACCATCTCTAGAAGAGAAAAAAAAAGAAAGAAAGAAAGAAAAGAGAAATATTGAACTGAGTTTGAACACTTTTTCCTCGGTATAAATACTATTTTCATACAAATATCATTGCATCTTAGTACACTTAACAAATAACATGGAAGGATTCACTTAAACCTTAAGCTACAAACCTGATGACCGTTAACAAATGCTGCTTGCTAAGTGGGGTTAAATTGCAGCTTTTTTCTGCTGTTAATGTGCTGTGAAATTTACTCTGCATTGCCACTGTCTTCTGTGCATCTTGCTTAAGGCAAAACACATTGCATAACGTTTTCTGTGTGAGAATATGTGACTGCGATGTCAGAAAATAGCTCTGATGGTAATTATCATGGCTGTTAAATAACCTGTTTGCAATTCTAATTTTTTCAGCCTTAGGGATGGGGTATGACTGAATTCATTACTAGATTTCCTGTAATAAAAATACACATCTCAAACTTTCATTCTGAGGCAACAAGCCTTCACAAGCAGGAACTCTTTAAAAAAATGCAACACGTTACTATATTTTGCCCTTATAGTGTGACTACCTAGAACATCTGGTGATGGGACAAATATATTTGTCTGGAATTTGTGAATGTGCCATATAACTTTAAAGTACATGCAGCTATTTTTGTTGTCTTTTATAGCAACATAGGCTATTGGTTGTATATATCAATGTCATGAATTACTGTATATATTCAAAGCTACAATATCCACAGTACCTGTCTAGTGTTTGCTTAAGTCATACATCATAAACGATGTATCAAAGATTAAAAGTAGAATTTATTTTGCATAAATTTTGAATACATGAGCTTTTTAAACCTTGATTTATTTTTCACATGTATCCATTTTCTTCATCCTCACAGTACTTGTGTACAGTCCTGTGTAAGCACTTACTTCTATGTTTTTAATGATGTATGTTTATACTATGGATATTTTATTACTGAATTTTTGTTTGTCTGGAGCTTTTCTTTGTAGACCTTCACAGTACAGAGACATCATGTAAACCAACTTCTACTTTGACAAAACATAACCTGCCCTACACTGCTACAACTGAAGAATTATATAAAATTATGGATGGGGTGGAGAACCCAGCCACTGGGGATGCACAAGCCAGTGCATTTCTTTGTGCCGGTCCCAAGCCCGGATAAATGGGGAGGGTTGCGTCAGGAAGGGCATCCGGCATAAAACTTCTGCCAAAAATTACTGATGCGGAGAACTTTTCATAATTGCATACCGGTTCGGTCGAGGCCCGGGTTAACAACGACCGCCACCAGTACTGTTAGCCAACAGGGTGCTGGCGGAAATTGGGCTACTGTTGGCCGAAGGAGAAGAGGAGGCGGCGTGCCCAAAGGCAGGAAGATAGGAGGAAGGTTAGGAGTGTAGCAGTGAGGGTAGGAACTTTGAATGTTGGCAGTATGACTGGTATAGGAAGAGAGCTAGCTGATATGATGGAGAGAAGGAAGGTTGATATATTGTGTGTGCAAGAGACCAGATGGAAGGGAAGTAAGGCCAGGTGTTTAGGAAACGGGTTCAAATTGTTTTATCATGGTGTGGATGGCAGGAGAAATGGGGTAGGGGTTATACTAAAGGAACAATATGCCAAGAGTGTTTTAGGCGTGAAGAGAGTGTCTGACCGAGTGATGTTTATGAAGCTCGAAATTGATGGTGTAATGATGAATGTTGTTAGTGCATATGCTCCTCAAGTTGGGTGTGCGATGGAAGAGAGAGAAATTTTGGAGTGAGTTGGATGAAGTTGTGGTGAGTGTACCCAAGGGTGAGAGACTAGTGATTGGAGCGGACTTTAATGGGCATGTTGGTGAAGTGAACAGAGGGATGAGGAAGTGATGGGTAGGTATGGTGTTAAGGAGAGGAATGCAGAAGGTCAGATGATTGTGGATTTTGCGAAAAGGATGGACATGGCTGTGGTGAATACGTATTTTAAGAAGAGGGTGGAGCATAGGGTGACGTACAAGAGTGGAGGAAGATGCTCACAAGTTGATTATATACTATGTAGGAGGGCCAGTCTTAAGGAGATTGGAGACTGTAAAGTGGTGGCAGGTGAAAGTGTAGTTAAGCAGCATAGATTAGTGGTATGTAGAATGACGTTGGTGATCAAGAAGAGGAGGAGGAATGTGAAAGCTGTGCCAAGGATTAAATGGTGGAAGTTAAAAAGGGTGATTGTGAAGTGGAGTTTAGGGAAGAGTTAAGACAGGCACTGGGAGGCAGTGGAGAGTTACCGAATAGCTGGGTAACTACAGCAGAACTAGTAAGGGTGACTGCTAGAAAGGTGCTTGGTGTGACATCTGGACAGAGGAAGGAGGACAAGGAGACCTGGTGGTGGAATGAGGAAGTACAGGAGAGTATACAGAGGAAGAGGCTGGCGAAGAAGAAGTGGGATTGTCAAAGAGATGAAGAAAGTAGACATGAGTATAAGGAGATGAGGCATGGCAAAGAGAGAGGTGGCAAAAGCTAAGGATAGGGCATATGGAGAGTTGTATGAGAGATTGGACACTAAAGAGGGAGAAAAGGACCTGTACCGATTAGCTAGACAGAGGGACAGAGCTGGGAAAGATGTGCAGCATGTAAGGGTGATAAAGGATAGTGAGGGAAAGGTACTCACAAGAGAGGAGAGTGTGTTGAGTAGATGGAAAGAGTATTTTGAGAGGCTGATGAATGAAGAGAATGAGAGAGAGAGAAGGTTGGATGATGTGGGGATAGTGAATCAGGAAGTGAAACAGATTAGCAAGGAGGAAGTAAGGGCAGCTATGAAGAGGATGAAGAATGGAAAGGCTGTTGGCCCAGATGACATACCAATGGAAGCATGGAGGTGCTTAGGAGAAATGGCAGTGGAATTTCTAACTAGATTGTTTAATGAAATTTTGGAAAGTCAGAGGATGCCTGAGGAGTGGAGAAAAAGTGTTTTGGTACCTATCTTTAAGAATAAGGGTGATGTGCAGAGCTGCAGTAACTACAGAGGGATAAAACTGATTAGTCACAGCTTGAAGTTATGGGAAAGATTAGTGGAAGCAAGGTTAAGAAGGGAGGTGATGATTAGTGATCAGCAGTATGGTTTCATGCCAGGAAAGAGCACTACAGATGCAATGTTTGCTCTGAGAGTGTTGATGGAGAAATACAGAGAAGGTCAGAAGGAGTTGCATTGCGTCTTTGTAGACTTGGAGAAAGCATATGACAGGGTGCCTAGAGAAGAGTTGTGGTATTGTATGAGGAAGTCGGGAGTGGCAGAGAAGTACGTAAGAGTGGTACAGGATATGCGAGGGTAGTGTGACAGTGGTGAGGACTGCAGTGGGAGTGACAGATCCGTTTAAGGTGGAGGTGGGATTACATCAAGGATCAGCTCTGAGTCCTTTCTTATTTGCAGTGGTGATGGACAGGTTGACAGATGAGATCAGACAGGAGGCCCGTGGACTATGATGTTTGCAGATGACATTGTGATCTGTAGTGAGAGTAGGAATCAGGTTGAGGAGACTCTGGAGAGGTGGAGATATGCTCTAGAGAGCAGAGGAATGAGGTCAGCAGGGCTAAGACAGAATATATGTGTGTAAATGAGAGGGAGGGTAGAGGAATGGTGAGGATGCAGGGAGTAGAGTTGGTAAGGTGGACGAGTTTAAGTACTTGGGATCAACAGTTCAGAGTAATGGTGAATGTGGAAGAGAGGTGAAGAAGAGAGTACAGGCAGGGTGGAATGGGTGGAGAAGAGTGTCAGGAGTGATTTGTGACAGACGGGTATCCGTAAGAGTGAAAGGGAAGGTCTACAAGAGTGTAGTGAGACCAGCTATGTTATATGGGTTGGAGACAGTGGCATTGACAAAAGGCAGGAGTCAGAGCTGGATGTGGCAGAGTTAAAGATGTTAAGATTTGCAATCGGTGTGACTAGGATGGATAGGATTAGGAATCGGTATATTAGAGGGTCAGCTCATGTTGGACAGTTTGGAGACAAAGCAAGAGAGGCGAGATTGCGTTGGTTTGGACATGTGCTGAGGAGGGATGATGGGTATATTGGGAAAAAGATGCTAAGGATGGAGCTGCCAGGTAAGAGGAATAGAGGAAGGCCTAAGATAAGGTTTATGGACGTGGTGAGAGAGGACATGCAGGCGGTTGGTGTGACAGAGCAAGATGCAGAGGATAGGAAGAAATGGAAAGAGATGATCCGCTGTGGCGACCCCTAACGGGAAAAGCCGAAAGAGAATGATGATGGATGGGGTGGAGAACCATCTCTAAAAATGAAGATTTTGGGAAGGAGTCTTGACATCTGATTTTTTTACTGCTATGCCAAATGGGAAATCTTTTCTCAGGGCTTTGGCTGTGATATATACTCTGTCCTGTAGAGGGCAGAAC
Source organism: Protopterus annectens (assembly GCF_019279795.1). NCBI lineage: Eukaryota > Metazoa > Chordata > Ceratodontiformes > Protopteridae > Protopterus > Protopterus annectens. Next base: position 697,470,801 of record NC_056736.1, read on the forward strand.
ACACATTGCATATTGGGGCAGTCTTTAAAGGTACAACATGCCTTTGTTATTTGCATAGACTCTAGGAATTAGGAGTTATTTTAACTTAGAAGTTACACCAACAAGTGTAATCATGAAGTCTTTCTGCACAGCAGCGTCTTTTCCTTTGTGTATACTGGCATTACCTGTCTATATTTCTTAGTGTTTTCCTTTTTAAAGAGGTAATAGCATCAGTCACAACTATAAGCACATATACCTGTTCTTTTTCCAGAAGAATTCCAGTCTTTTGGCTTCAACAAGTTGCTAATCCTCTTGCTTTGCACTACTTCAGACAGTTCATGTTGAGCTTCTTTGGTGAAATGCCTGATATGAAAATATATTAGTTTTAACAACTCTGCTTCATTCTCGGGATCATGTATTCTATATTATACTTTCATGTACCTTCATCCTGTTAGAGATTTTAATCCTGAGTCAGAGCAGGTTCTTTAATACCTTAACCTTCTCAATGTTGTATATCATCCTCTCCAGCTAAGCACCTGGGGATTAAATCAGGATTAACACATGGGGAGTAAATAAGGCTTAGCACCTGGGGACTGAATAAGGCTTAGCTAGCACCTGAGAATTTAATAAGACTTAGTACCTGGGGATGAAATCAGGCTTAGCACCTGTAGAGTAAAGAAGGTGTAGCACCTGGGGATTGAATAAGGCTTAGCTCCTGGGGAGTAAATAAGGCTTAGCACATGGGGATTGAAAAAAGGCTTAGCACCTGGGGACTGAATAAGGCTTAGCTAGCACCTGAGAATTGAATAAGACTTAGTACCTGGGGATGAAAGCAGGCTTAGCACCTGTGGAGTAAATAAGGTGTAGCACCTGGCGACTGAATAAGGCTTAGCTCCTGGGGATTGAATAAGACTTAGCACCTGGGGATGAAATCAGGCTTAGCACCTGGAGATTGAATAAATCTTAGCTAGCACTTGGGGACTGAGTAAGACGTAGTACCTGGGGATGAAATCAGGCTTAGCACCTGTGAAGTGAATAAGGCTTAACACCTGGTGAGTAAAGCTTAACACCTGGGGATTGAATATTGGTGTTGCAATGTGCCAAAACATCCCAGTCAACAACATTGTACAAAAATGGCTGCATGGGGTGTTATCCTTTTTCTGACTGAGGCGTTTTGATGGTAATTAGTCATCAGTAAGTCAGAAGGTCCATTCCAAGTAGAAGTAAAATAGGAATTACAAGACCTACTTGGTGGTTTAATGTCCGGCAGTTCCTGCTCAGTAATGGATTATCATTTCTGTGTATCAGACATCGCCCTGCTTCATTACAAGACCTTTAACTATCAGTGCCAACATGCTTCCCAGACCCTCATCCAAAGTATATGTCTGGGTAGTAAACTCTGACTTAAAGCTGGACAGGATGGGAACAAAGAGCCTCTTTCAGCAAAGAAAATGCCCCGTCAGTTCCTTAAATCTACTTAATTTGGCTGTTGTACCATGTCTTAATTACACCTATAAGGGTGGCACATAAAGAGACAGAGGGGGTATGAACTACTGGTAGTAAATTCCCCCCCAAATTATTTTTGTTTTAGTCACTGGCTTAGGCCATCTTTTCCATAGATGACTTAACTACGACCCTATCCACAAAGTGCTGTGATAGTTAGGTTCTCCCAGGACAGTGGCATACATGAATGGACTGCCCAGCCTTCAAAAGGTATGAGCCATCAGAACATAAGTAGTCCAGTCCTGAGTACAGATGACCACATCATGTAGATGCACTGCTACAAAATGGCTGAATTTCTACAGGAGCTTAACCATCAACCCCTGAAATGTTGCAGGGACCCCATCCAATTCAGGCTGGAGGACAATATATTGAAATTATCCATTTTACCTTTTCCTACTCTCTGTGAAGCTCGGCCATGTACACTTTTATTAGATCTATTGACATGAGGTGACTCATATAATTATATAACCTGGGCTGTCAGTTAATTTATCAACCATTGCCATGGCAGAGGAATCAGTTCCACTATACTGAATAAGGTGTTTATCCAAAACCCGGTATATAATTTTTATTGTTTTGTCCTAATAAAGGTGTTTTTATGAAACCTTGACACACATATATATATATATATATATATATATATATATATATATATATATATATCTTAGATGCTGAGACATTTGTAGATATTTTGCTCTATTTGTTGTTCCTGCACCCTTTTCAGTATAGGAACCATACTTGCAAGTAACTGGGTTTGCTGGAGATACTGCTAGATTTACCAAAGAAGACTGTGCTGCATTTCTTGCTGCTAAGGATTAATGATTAGGATCACAGGCTCATATGAGATCACTAAGCTATTGACCAGGAGGTCATTTCAAGCTGAGCCATTTCCTCCCAATAGAATGCCATAGAAATGATAGTTAATACCCAAGATTGTATTTAGTAATGACTGCCATGTCCAGGAGGGTTGTGAGTGCTATTCCCAGTAAGAATTTATGGTGCCCCATCCACTCATCCAAGTTACTTTTGAACAGTATAATAAAGATGCTCTGTTAAGTAGCCTATTTCAAAGACACAACAGTTGCTGGGAGATAAATCTGCCCCTCCAACATGTCCTATTTAAGTTGCAGGGCATATTTAGGGGAGCCCTAGTCCCATCTGGTTTATGGATATGCAGCAAGTTCATTAGGTTTAGGTCTGAGATTGCTCTGTAAGGCAGGCATAAGTCACCCCTAAGAAGTCTATATGACACAGAGCAAAGTGACAGGGACCTTAGTCTGTCTGTGTATGGCACGTGCTGGAGTCCGTTGATCTTATAGGTTCATAGGATCATAGGTAGGTACTAGGCTATTGGCCCAAGGTCCTAAGGTAAGCCTAGCCAACAAGGTTCCCTGGCTTACATCACCCAAGAAAGATATTTTCCTGTACCCCTGTCTTGCAGAGCCACAGAAGTGATCCCCAGGTTGTATTTCCTATTTCCCATCCACTCCTCAAGATTTTTCTTGAAGAGTGCTAATGAGGAACTTTGCTTGACATAGATGGGTACGTTGTTCCAGAGTATGGGATGTCTCTGGGACAGGAATCTATCCCTCCAGCAGATCTTGTTTATTGTGGTGACAAGATTTAGGTCCCTAGAGCATGTAGCTCAGAGGGATTGGGATTTCTTTAGGTGTAGCATGTTCAACAGCTCTGGGTTTGACATAGCTTTATATGTTAGGCAGAAATTACCTTAGAGTAGGCGATATGCTACAGAGTAAAGCTGGAGTTTTTTGAGACGTTCAGTGTAGGGCATCTGTCTGAGGCCAGTAATCCTTTTCATGAGGTACTTCTGTGGCCTTTCCAGCTGCTGCAGATGTCTTGTGAGGTACATTCCAAAAGGGGCATTGTACTCTATAATGGGTCTAATGAGTGTCGAGTAGTGGGGAACAATGACCTTTTTTTTCCTGGATGAGAATCCTTTTGTGATGAGGTGTGTCATGTAGAAGGATTTCCTGACTACTGCGGCAATGTGATTATCAAAGGAGAGACTACTGTCCACCTGGGTCCCAAGGTCTCTTATCACACATTTGGCGTTAAGTAGACTGCCACCTATATGGTAGTTCATGGGTACAGAGTTTTTACCAAAGGGGATGACAATGCACTTTTTGGTATTGAGCTTGAGGCCATGGCTCTGACACCAGGCATCTGTCTCAGTGAGGCCCTTCTGTAGGATGTTCACATCGTTTGGGGACTCGACTATGACTCCTAGTTTGCAGTCATCTGCGAACTTCATTAGCCAAAGGCCTTCTGTGCTAGCCTGTACTTCAGAGAAGTACATATCAAACAGGAGAGGTCTCAGGACTGAACCCTGTGGTGTTACACTTGTCACTGGTTTGAAGTCAGATTTGGAGTCTGCAACTTTTACAGTGTGGGTTCTGTCAGTGAGCCAGTTGGAAACCCATATTGTGATGTAGGGATTTATACCTAGTTTAGTGAGTTTAGCTATAATTCTAGAATGAGGGATGGTATTGAAATCCTTGGCGAGGTCAAGATAGGCTGTGTGAACCACCTTACCCTCATCTACTGCTTTGGTGACTGCCTCAGAAAAGTCGATCAGGTTCAGGAGGCATGATCTGCCTTTCGCAAACCCAAACTGGGTGGGATACAGAGTTTGGAGGTTACCAATGTCTTTCGTTATGAGTTCCATGATGATATGTTCCATGGCCTTACAGACCAGGCTCGTCAGACTAATAGGGCGATAGTTCCCAGGATCAGTGGTGGTTCCCCCTTTGTAGAGTGGGATAACTGTTGCTGTGCGCCATTTTGTGGGCACAAAGCCTGATATGAGGCTATGATTGAACATGGTGCTTAGGTGGGGAGCCAGTTCATTCTGAAGTTCATGTAAAATACAGCCTGGGATGTTTCCGGTCCCATGGATGCTGCGTTTTTGGCTTTAGAGAGTACAGCTTTTACCTGAGTAGTTGTGATTACAGGGCGTCAGCATTCTTCCTGTATAGGTATGGGCCCTTTAGGGGGTGAGATGGCGGTAAAGTTAGCACTGAACCTATCTGCCAGGATGTTGGCAATATCAGTTGGTTCTGTAATTTTTGTGCCTTTGTGATGTAACTCAGAGCAGATCTGGGTGTTGCCATTGAGATTCTTGACATAGCTATAGAATAATTTGTGGTTGTCCCTAGAATCAGTGGTGATTTTGATTTTGTAGCTAGCTTTGGAGGATCTTATAAGGGATCTCATCTTCTTATTGAGGCTGACCAGGGAGCTCCTCCACTCATGGGATTTTACTCTCTTTTGCAACAGTTTCTTCCTTCTGTTGTAGAGTTTGTTTATGGCAGGGGACCACCAGATTGGTTTCCTTTTTTTGGAGGATAGCATCTTGGTTCTGTTTAGGATAGCACAATCCATGCACTTGTCTAAGTGCTTATAGAGTGCATTTGTGTAGGATTCAGCAGTCATAACTGTATTGTCTATCTGATGGGTGTCATGAACTTCGCCACTTCTGTCATAAGAAGCATGAAGTTGGCTTTGGAGAAATTTCTTACTGTGGTTTCCTTAATTGGGGGTGGGGGGGCAGGAAACTTCTTTGTTTGAAACCTCTGAGGTCTCTCCATTTGCTGCAGGTGCTTTGTATGGTACATGCTGAATGTGGCGTTATACTCAGTTATGGGCCGGATTAGTGCTGAATAAAAATGGGTTATAATTTCTTTTGCTCTGGAGGTGATACCTTTACTAATCAAGTGTGCTACACTGAAAGCCTTCCTTACTACAGTAGACACATGGTGGTCAAAGTTAAGATCGCAGTCAACTTGTGAACCCAAGTTCCTTACCACTTCGTGGGTACTTAGGGAATTGTTGTTGATTTGATAGTATGAAGGGACATTGTTTGTGCTGAAGTGATGATGATGTATTTATTTGCATTCAGTCTGAGACCGTGACTAAGACACCAGTTGTTGGTCTGCTTAAGTCTCTTCTGTGGTATACTGACATCATTTGAGGATTCAATAATTGCATCCAGTTTACAGTCATCTGCAGACTTGGTCAGCCACAACCCCTTAGTTTTGACCTGATTTTCTGAGACTTGTATACCAAACAGTAGGGGGCTCAGCACTGACCCCTGTGGCACCCCGCTGGCAACAGGTCTGCTGGTTGATGTGGAGTCACCCACTTTGATAGTGTGTGTCTGGTTTGTGAGCCAGTTAGCAACCCATTTTACAATGAAGGGGTTTACATTCAGTTTACCAAGTTTATTGGTAATGCCTGAGTGTGGGATTGTGTCAAAATCCTTTGCCAAGTCGAGGTATGCTGTGTACACAGATTTGCCCTCATCAGTGACCATGGTTACATTTTTGAAAGGTTAATATACTAATTATTTATTTGTCCATCTGTTTCTGGAGAATTTGAGTACTAGAATGGACTCTGATAAGTGCACGCAGGTTGTAATCATCAAAAAACATGGATAGCCATATTCACTTGATATCGGTTTTTATGTCAGAGAAATATTCACCAAAGAGGAGGTGGCCCAGGATAGAGAAAATGCCCCTAATCTTTATGATATGTGTTCTTTCAGACAGCCAGTTACACATCCAGAGAACAATTTATGGGTTAATCTCATTTTTAGAGTTTGTCAGTGATCCCTGCTTTGAGAATAGTGCCTAATATCCTGATAAGGACCAGATAAACAGTAGACCATGTCTCCCCTTATCCAGGCCTCAGTAACCCTTTTAAAGAATTTGACTAGGCTGAGCAGGCACAATCTGCATTTTACAAAGCTGAACTGTTGTGCATTCAAAGATATAAGTTCATCTATATCAGTGGTTATTAGTTCAGCTAGCCCTAATCCTAATTTTCTTTCTGACTACCATAACTATATATATTTTCTAATCCCAGTTAAACTCCAACATTCAGCACTCCCTTATTCATAAATTGCTCATACTGTCCCATAAAAACTCACTCGAACCCTCACCATTCCTAGATCGTAACTTAACTACTGCCTTCTCATAAAATCCTCCTCTCTGTCTAACCATTACCATTCTTTTACCAAGTAAACCACTCCTTCAAACAATGCTTTATTTTCAATCACTAAACCTTCTACCTGTCCTTCTCCTTAACTACCTGACATCCTTCCCCCAGCATATACACCAGTTCTGTATCCCCAAACAGAGATACACACGCGTGCGCGCGCGCACACACACACACACACACACACACACACACACACACACACACACACACACACACACACACACACACACACACACACACACACACATGCATGCGCGTGTGCACACACACACACACACACACACACACACACACACACACACACACACACACACACACACACACACACACACACACACACATTAAAATTCACTAAACACTCCAGGAAATTCAACTCAAAAGCCTTACCCTGTAGGTCCCTCCGTGTTCACTATCTTAAAAAATAAATCTCTACAAATATGTCAGAAGCACCTGCTATAACTTAGCTGAATTTCATGTGTGGATAATCTACTACTATCCCAACATTCTCATAATGTCAGAGACCTGGCTAAAACAATGTTAAAGATGAAAAGATCCTCCAATCCAGTGACAGTAGTTTTAAGAGCAGACAGAAATTACAAAAAAGGAGTAGGTGTTGCAGCTATTTTTAGAAATAACATCCAGTTCACTCCTTCTTATCTTACCATTCCACAATTTAACAATGCAGACATTTGTATTACTCCAACTGAATACTCACAAATCCTTATCCATTACTGGTAATATACCTTACCTGGTAATAACATCAGTACTACTGAAGACTTCCTGTTGTAGGCCACTAAAAACATTTCACAAGATATTAGGAGACCTGAACATCGACTTGCTGTCTGGTAACTGAGGTAACCCTCTATAGGCTATAAACCTGTACAGCATTTCTTGACTAATCACCTCTTCTACTCATTATAACAAATGTGCAAACAAGGGATCAACTATAGATTGGATAGTCATCTCTTCCTTAAATAAAATCTCCTTCTTAAGGTCCCTGTGTGATGCCCTAAGTGACTGCCTCCCCACTATCATTATCAGAGCAGTACATACAGCTCTCAAACAATAATACCTCAATGAAGTACTTAACCTCTGTCAATTTCAAGAAAGCATTAGTTAGTAACCTTAACATCTGTAACTTGCACCATCTGAAGTATCTTCCACTAAATGACACAGTAGCTGAATTTAGCAGAACTTTCTGGAACATCTTAAATGATTTTGCTGCCATCAATAGAAAGTGAATGATGGTCAGCTCAGCCTCTTGGCTATCCAGAAGCACAAAAGAACTTATGAAACAGAGGTACAAATCTTGGAAAGCCTGAACTTTAAACAAAACTCAAGACATATCTCCAAACCAAAAAAAAAAAAAAATCTATCTGGTTCACTATAAACCAAATTCAAACACTAGGTTGCTCTTTTCAACCCGCAACCAAACTAAAGAACAAATCAAACCCTGCCAGTCTCTTTAGCTCCCATTTCCTTTGGTCTGTTTCATTCTTAATAAATAATCAAACTCCTCCCTTCCCCAGCCCTCTTTCTCCCCTCTCACAAATTATCAGTCTTTCTCTCTTCACCTATTTCCTACTTCTTACCATAAAGAGCGTCTTCTTAAGTTAAAGCCTACCACCCTTGTCCACACAACCTCCCTGGCAAATACTTAAAAGCTGCAACAGAAGCAATTGCCAAACCAGTGCCTATCCTAATAAGCTGATCCATTACAGAATCTTATGTCTCCTCTAGAAAAAAATATCACCTCTTATCCCTACTCTACAGATCTCACTAACTACAGACCTATTGATATCCTGCCTTCATTATCAAAACAGCTAGAAAAATGTACAAAGTCCCAGCTTACCCTCCACATCATCCCATATAGATTCCTTTCCTCATCCCAACATGGATTTCTGCACTACCACTGCCCTTCTAAGTTTCATCAACATGGTTAACAGACACAGAAATGATGGTAAACTAGTGTCAGCTCTCTCCAAATCTAGGACTTAACAACAACTCCTTGGCCTGGTTTTAATAGCTACCTTTCTAAAAGATCCCAAGCTGTAAAATGGCAGAATGAATTGCTTTTCTTCCAGTATCTACTGGCGATCTTCAAGCCTCCATTCTCTAACATAGGTTCATATGTGTGTACTAGGCTGATGGCCCTGGGGCCTTTACAAGCCTAGCCATAGGATTACCCTGGCATCGTGCCACCCGACCTTAGTTCCCAGGGCCTCTGCTGAGTAGAGCCACTGGAGTTATCCCCGGGGTGAATTTTCTATTTCCCATCCACTCATCAAGATTTCTGTTGAAGAGGTTCAGTGAGGTGCTCTGCTTGACATGTATGGGAAGTCTATTCCATAGTATGGGCTGTCTCTGGGTTATAAACCTGTCCCTCCAATGTATTCTGTTGATTGTGGTAATGAAGTTGAGGTCTCTGGAGCATGTTGTGCAGAGGGATTGGGATTTCTTTAGATGTAGCATTTCTAACAGAGCTGGGTCAGACATGGCTTTGTAAGTCAAGCAGAGATTGCCTCTAAGTAGGCAATATGAGACAGAGAATAGTTGGAGTTTTTTGAGTCTGTCCTTATAGGTCAAGTGTTTAAGGCCTAGGATCCTCTTTGTGATGTACTTTTGTGGCCTCTCCAGTTGTTGCACGTGTCTAGCGAGGTACATGCCAAATGGGGCATTATACTCGATGATTGGCCTAATGTGGGAAGAGTAGAGGGAAACAATGACCTCTTTCTTCCTGGATGCAAAACCCTTAGTAATGAGATGTGCCACACAGAAGGACTTTCTGACCACAGTGGCAATGTGGTGATCAAAAGAGAGGTCGCTGTCAACATGTGTTCCCAGATCTCTTATAACGCCTTTTGTGTTCAGTGGACTACCATCGATGTGGTAATTCATGGGAACCGGGTTTTTCCCAAAGGGGATGATGACACATTTTTTGGCATTGAGCTTACGACCATGATTCTGACACCAGTCGTTGATCTCAGTGAGGCCAGTCTGTAGGATGTCAACATCACTTGAGGAGTTAATAATAGCTCCCAGCTTGCGATTGTCTGTGAACTTTGTCAGCCAGAGTCCCTTCTTGTTGGCACCAAATGGGAGAGGACCTAGGACCGAACCCTGTGGGACTCCACTAGTGACTAGTCGGCAGTCTGACTTGGAGTCAGCTACTTTCACGCTGTGGGTTTTATCTGTGAGCCAGTTTGCAACCCACCCAGTGATATAGGAGTTGATGCCTAGCTTTGTGAGTTTTTCTATGATTCCTGAGTGGGGAATGGTATCAAAGGTCTTGGCCACATCAAGGTAGGCTGTATGAACCACCTTGCCTTCATCCACAGCTCTGGTGACTGTCTCAAAGAAGTCAGCCAAGTTGAGCAGGCATGATCTACTCTTCACAAAACTAAACTGTGTGGGATCCAATGATTGGAGATTCCCTATATCTTTGTTTATTAGGTCCATGATGATGTGTTCCATAGCTTTGCATATCAGACTTGTCAGGCTAAGGGGGCGATAGCTCCCAGGGTCTGTAGTCACTCCTTCTTTGTAGAGAGGAATGACTGTAGCAGTGCACCATTCAGTAGGGACAAAGCCTGAGATAAGGCTGTGATTGAACAGGGCACACAAGTGAGATGCCAGTTCACTCTGTACATCATGTAGAACACAGCTAGTTATATTTTCAGGTCCCATAGAAGCTGTATTCTTGGTCTTAGACAGTGCTGTTTTAACATGTGCAGCAGTAATGCTGGGTGCCTAACAATCTACTGATATTGTGATTGGTCCTTTGTGGGTGAGAGAGGGGTAATGTTGGCACTGAATCTGTCGGCCAGTATATTGGCAATATCTGTTGGCTTGGTATAGGAGGTAGCATTGTGCAGTAGAAATAAGTTGCTTGCCTTGGGACTCGAACCATGAATGCCTGGATATAAAGCTATGACTCTAACCACTACACTACCTCAGCTTCATCAGTGACCATCAATGACTATTCCTCTGTTACAAAAACAGCCACAGTAGTTTAATATGGAGACAATTCTACTTCTATCTGCTGTACCCCAAAACTTAACAACTGCAGAAAATTGCCCAGAAATGTTTCACCTCACTAGAGACGTGAATATCCAATGCTCAGCTATTTCTGATTTAACAAAATTGCTTTCTATATAGTTTTTTCCAAGTAATATGAAAACTGAAATCATTTCACACACAAAATTATTAGGCATTCACATAGACAAAAATATGAAGTTTGACTACCGCATCCAACACATAGTGAAAAAAACTAAGCTTACCTGACTTGTCCCTGCCAGGAAACATCTACTCACTTTCTCCCCACTCTCCTTTATTCTACTCCATTATTCACAAACATACATGCTACACGGCTATCTAAGTTGGAACAAAGTTGCAATAAAGCATCTAAATTTGCAGTCAAACACCATTGTAAGCCTCAACATTGTCAGCCCTTAAACAACAGAACTGAACTGGCTAGAACTAGGTCATTGCCTAGTCTACTCCCAGCTTCCTGTTATAGACAATCTCATCTATAAACCCAATAACTGTGCATATCTGTCTGCCCTCACCCAACAATAATCCCCCTAGATCCTTACTCACTACTGATAAATTCTTGTTACTAATCTCAAAATACAAAAATATATCTGGTGACTCACTGTACTCCAACTACTCATCCAAACTCTGGAATTCCATGCTTCTCTCACTGAAACAGGAATAGCTCATCAAGACTTTTAAGTCTCATCTAAAGTAATCTGCATCAAAATCATGGTGCTGCCTCTGCTGGACATCCATATTGTCACTTTCCATCAAACTCTGCCTACCTCCACCTCTCAGCACCTTTTTCTTCCTTACCTTTCAAATTACTCTGCAATACTTTACATACAGTACTACACCTTGCAAACTTTGTATTACAATACCACATCATCTCTATTCTTTGTAAGAACTCGTCTATGACCAGTCATTTTATTTATCTACTTCATGTAATACTCTATTCATCTATGTATCCATCCACAACAGTCATTACAATTTACCAATATTAAATTGTCAGTGAATATAATGTTATTGATTATCAAATGCTATATTATTGTATTATCTTGTGTGCTATATAATATTAATATAGATGTTCATGTGTTATGTACTATTTGATATATTGTCATATCATCTGATGTTTTCTTATGGAGCTGTTCTTCTCAGGCCTCCAATGAAACGAGGTCTTTCCCTCAGATGGACTTTCAGGGGAACCACAGCTTCCATTCTCCTTCACTGTGGGGCATAACCAATGGAGAGACTCATGCTGAAGAGTGGACAGAGGGGTTTTGCTAGGTGGGACTTGACATTTCTCAGCAGACGTAAGAGATGTTGTCAGGCCCCATGGAAATAGTATTTTTAATTTTGGAACGTGTGAAAAGGACTTAGTCCAAGTTGAAGAGATGAAGAAGAATGGACAGAGAATAGGGTGGGTGGAATGAAGCAGAAAGTTAGCAATATCAGACAAGGAGATGCCAGTGGCGATAACGTCATTACAGAATTTTCCATTACTTCTAAGCTTCCTCATATAGCTGAAGAAGGCCTTATGGTTGACCTTTTAATTAGCTGCAACTCTAAGTTCATAGTTGGCCTTACATTTCCTAATGCTAAGTTTGAGACACTTATTATTATTTTTAAATCCCTTTTACAATAATGAAGTGGACACCTTTTAGTAATGACCAGGATATTTTTCTTTGTATTTCAGTTTGTTAATGTGATAGTTGTACCATGTGGTTTTAGTTCTAAACTCTCCCTTATGCTTAACCTGGAGTGGTACAGATGTTTCAGTGCATCCATTCTAGAGGGGGTAAAATTCAGAGCAGTGAGCAGCAGTCTTCGTTACACAGTTTCATGTAGAGATACACCATTTGTGATAAAAATAAGATCAGTAAATGGTAAATAATTGGTTTTGGTTTAATCTCTGAATTTGAAAAACATATTAGGGGCCACAATGCAATTTTTAGAGAAGATTACATTGACATGGATAGATTTAGATAGGGAGTAACAACCAGGCTGGTGCAATTGGAAGAAATGTTGCTGAAGATAAGGTCAGGAAGCTCTACACTTCTAGTGAATTAAGGTACACTGCTTGCTAGGAAGGGATCAGAGGTGTAGATCTATAAATCTCTATAATGTGATAATTAATTGTGTTGAGTTCAACTTGGAATTCAGCCAGTTCCAGATTGGCAAATCTGGTTAGAGACAATGGGATTTCAAAGAAATACAAAAACACCCCAGCAGTTGCTGGTGGATATGAATGTATGATAGACACTGCACCCTGGAATGCTGGGTGTGCTATCATTACAGTGGAGCCAGGGTTCTCTAGTTTTACAAATGTGGTTGTCTTCAAGGTTAAGAAAGGCCTCAGATTCAGAGATTATTGTTTAGGATTCTGGAATGCTGCAGTGCTTTCTTGATATTATCCACACTGGGTACGATCAGATAATTAACAATGTCTCTCTGTCTCTACATCTCCTTGCTGTGTTGTACCTAAGATCAGTTACCTTCACATGGGTAACTACAAGATCATAACTTATCTGGGGTGGTGTAGGGACCCAGGGGCCCTAATGATATTTCCAATACTTGCACCAGAGAAGAAACTGTCACCCTATCCTTTTCCAACCTGGTAAGTGCTATGTCTATATGTCTTACAGTGGCGTTTCTAATGACTTAGTTGTTTCTGAGATGCACTGCAGACATATGGGGCATTAATGGTACAAGACTGCAGTATAGATGACTCCCAGTGCCAGCAGCTCTGTGTGCGAGAGTCGGTATTGTGTTAGTATTTGTGTTACATAGCTAAGATAGACGGCTGCATAGGACGCCTTGTATGCTTAGGCAAGGATTTCTTTATTATCTCAGCATATGAAAGAGCAATTTTTTGCTGCTGTGGTAACATAGTTTTGTGGTGCTGTTTACTGACACGGGGTAGGACGGAGAGATTCACCTCAGATTTAGATAACTAGGGGCAGCTCTCAGAGGTCAAACTGGTATGTTTTAGAAGAAGTGGGCTGTCATTAAACATGAGGCAGTTGCTACACATCCTCAGAAAACTGAGAGCTAGCAGGCTGGTTAAACGTGAGTCCAAAGCAGGCTGTGATGTGACCACATGGTAACAAGCAATGTTTCCTTGGAACTATTAATTGCACAGATAACTAGTAGAATTAACAAAGACTATAGAGCTAAAACCAGTGCAAAGCAGTGATGGCTGAAGACATGCACTGTATAACCAGACTTGTTACACCAGTAAGGGGAATCAATTCTGAGTGAGGCTTTGGCTGATGATAATTGGTTATACCTGAAGGCAGCTGTAGGCTGTAAATATTCTGGGCCTATGGAATACAGTAGAAGGGTAAATGAAGTGACTTAGTTTAAGGGAAGTGCCTTCTCAAAGATACATTTGTACTTACTAATAAGAACCAGTGCAGGAAGAATACTGGGGGGCTGTGTACCCAAATTAAGAATAGTGGGGGGCTGTGTACCCAAATTAACGTAAGTGGTGGGCAACTTGACACACTGAATTTTATCTACACAGCAGTGTGTTCTGTCGTGGAGGCTGCTCCAGTGAATTTTCTCTTGATATTCTTGGAATGTTTTCTTTTCCATTTAAATAAAAATATTGGTCTATAGTGCCTCCAGACGTCCACAGGTAATCATTTAGAATTCCCATGAATAATCAAGAGAGTTCTTTTTTAACCAGATCTTTTAATATTTTAATCCGGTGTAATAAAAATAAACACTGCAATGAAACAATAAATGCCGTCATCCTCATCATCATCATCAGCCCCCTTTTTATTCTGTTTTTCTACATGGAGTCAGGGTGTGGCATCAGCTGTCACCACCTCTCTCAATTCAGTGCCACTCTGCTACCCTATTTGACAGTCAAGTCTGAATGAAACAGGTGGTGTCTCATGCAACTCATACATCTCTTTACAGGACATACTCATTTCTTCTTGTCTTCGTCCTATCTCTCCCAAATCTTCTTCACCAAATTGTCTTCTGCTTTTCTGCACATGCCTGAACCACCATAATATTTACTCTTTTATTTTCTCTTAAGTTGTAATTACTTTGGCTTGTGCTCTGATGTCCTTGTTTCTTTGTCTGTACCACAGTGTGCATCCTACCACCCATCCCCAGGCCTTATCTCCATCCTATATCAACTGTTTTGCCTTCATTGCTGAGGTTTCTGTGCCGTACAGAAGTACAGGTCGTACCACCATTTTGTATATCTTTACTTTTTCAACTTGTTTGGCATTCTTCTGTCACATGTGATACCCTGAAACTTTATGCTACTTGGCTGCAGCCCCTCTTATTCTAGCTTTGACAGCCTTATTCAGACTTTTGTTCTCCTCAACCACCCTTCCCAGATACTTGAAGCTGTTACCCCCTGTTCCATTATTTTCCCCCTTTTGCTGACATGACAACTGTCTTTTCTGTACTCAGTTGAATCCCATTCCCCTTCCATTTTGCATTCCATTCCATATCATTTGCTGAATTTCCTCTTCAGAAAAAAAACTGGTAATGCTACATCATCTACATGCAGCAGCTTGTTGATCTGTCCCCTCTGACCTTTTTGCTCAGGTAGCACATTACCAGTATGAACAGCAGTGGGCTCAGAGCTGAACCCTGCTGCAAACAACTTCCCACTGGGAACCCCTATGTGAGTCTGAACACCCACAATAAGAAATAATGAAATACTATAAAGAGTATAAACCAAGAGATTTATCTTAGAATAGTGAAACAATGTAAGGAATATAAACCAAGAGATTTACTTTTCCCAAACATCAGTTTGTTCTTTGTTGTCATCTGCTGAATGAATGCACTGGTCTAAAGGTCAGAAATAACGTTCAGAAAAATGTTCATTCCAACATGGAGTTGTATTTTACCATTTACTTTGTTTATATGAGAAAAATACTGTTGTGATCTGTCACCATGGCAAACTCTTTAATCTGCTATTTGTTTGCAGAACATGTCCGGCAAATGGAGTGCTGTGTGAAAATTTCACTGTGACAGTTAAATGCTCTCTAATTAATTGTTTACAGCTGTGGATCATTTTGTTTGCATTTATGTTTCATCATATATTAATACTATATCTTGATAAGGTGCTATGTATATTTAAGTGCAAAATGGATGCCTGCAGATCATAGTTTGTCTCTAATTTGTTAGACTTGCAAAATTCAACATAAGGCAGCCACTGAGACATAAAATAGGTCCTTTGATGTAACAGAACCTGTTTGAGTATTCCATATTGGCTGAAAATACTACAAATTCTAGCGATAGCCTTTGCTTTGGTTGTCAACAAGAGATTGGTTTCCAGATATCTGGTGCCATAAACCTAAATAACTAATATATATTGATGTCTGCTACATTATTTAGGTAAAGGCACTTTCTGGTCTATAGCTATCTTTTCATATGTGGTTTCTGTTACTGGCATGACACCATATTTCTACACATAGGCATGCCAAAGCATCCATACATTTTGTCAAGTACAGAGCGGATAAGGTTCTTTCCAATGAAGTTCAGCTCACTGATGTTAAACATCCCAATCGTGTTCTCCACAGGAAATCGCTACTGATGCAGTATCTAAGCGTATGCTGGCAGTAATCCATTTTCACAAATTCACCATTTTTTTTCACATTGGAGTTAGTATACTTAAGTCTTAGAGTGTGGGGGTAAGGGTGTGGCTTGCCTTCAGTAGAAATTGCTTACATTTATTTTTTTGGTCGGTTGCATTCCAGGTCAGGTGTGCCCAGCGAGACGATTCCTCTCAGGTTGTTACTTGATGAATCACAGTGAAAGCGATGAGCACCACTGTAATAGTTTGACCCCTTGTTAACTAGCGCATGACATTATGCTAGTTTCGGTACCAGTAGCTGTTTAGGAACTTCTTTTCTTCTTTCATTCTTTCTAAAAGTTAAATTATCGATTGCCACAAAATAAGGGAAACCAGGCAAAGTAACTTGTTTCCGTTATGCACCGTCAGTCATCTGCACGTGCAGTAGAGCTGCGGTAAGAGTAGGCTCCTCCCATTTTGATGCACTAACGTTAATCTGCTTTACATGCAACTTGGCAGTGCCCATCTCAGTTTTTCCAAATCTTCATCAAGACTTGGTCTAACTCTCACCAGATATCTTTTATCAAGCATCTCTGGCTATTTTCTGTCCTCTTTAGTTGGTAAAGGAAAGGAAACTTTTCCTCATCAATCCATATTTTACCTCCTGTTTTTTTTTCATCTGTCTGTTGAAGTTCACAGTTTCACATCTCCTTAAAGTAGTAAAAATGCTGTTCTTATTATCACTGCATGTACTAATCTGGCTATAGCTATTACACAGTGTATGAGTTCTCCATATATATATTAAATGTAAGTTAAGCAGTTGGGTAGTTTTCTTCATCTCCATGTATGCATCTTATAGTTAATTTGTTTCAAAAATCAGTATGTTTTTGCTAACAAGTTCAGGGCAAATCACAGTCACGGTATTGTCCTATACTATAACAGTCTGTACGGTTAGTCCATTTACAGACATGTTGAACTAGTGATACGATTCACATTATTTTGTATGACATCATATACAGCGAACATAAACAAACTAGATTTTATCCAATAACCATTATACACTGAAAATGAGACATGTCTTTCAATTCTGCTTACACTGAAGTCCATGGATTCTTGTTGCAGATGGCAGAGTTTGTATATATTTCCATTCCATTTATAACACCTGAGAGACTGAGACTTAGGTTGTATCCCTCAATATGCAGGGAGCTCTTGTTAAAGGCCAGTTCAGCTCTGCTTGTGTTTTATTTTTTGAACATCTTTCTTGGAGTGTGAATCTGTGGGGGTGTAACTCCAAGGGTCTTGTCCACTCCAGTGCAAAATCACTCTCCCCAAGGGTTACAATACCCTTCAGGGATGTGGGTGTGTTCTGACTCTGCCATTTTCAGACCACACTGGGTAATGTTTATACAAAAGATGCTGTGAATATAAAATCTACTTCTTTACCATTTAAGTTTCACCTGGTTGTATCTTCTTCTTGACTGATTACAGAACATTATATGGCTGAGAGTATATCATTTTCTTTGCTGAAAAGGTCTGAACATGTAAATGCTGAACCATCATAGTAGCTATTGCCCCAACTCAAGCTTGAACTATGTTCTTCAGCTTCTGGCCATAGGTAAATACGAGGCTAGCTACCCTTGTGTCCCATTTAAAGCCAAGCAAATTTACTTTTCAAAGGTGAGAATCAAACCCTATAACTTATGCCTTTGAGGTAAATGCCTTAAAAATTATACCAACTCCCATCAGTATCAAGATGAGGTGAGAGGTCAAATTATGTCTTCTGGCATACAATGGGACCTCCAGGCTGTCCAGTTCCACGTCTCCTTTTTGGCTACTCATTTAAAGGATAGCAGGAATGCTTTAACATTGTCAAGTTGTCATTTTCTGTAGGAAGTAACTATTTTGTGTTTTCCTCTGACCAACCAACCAAAGCAACTGCCACAGTAAATGCTTTAGAAATCTGGTAATCTGTTACATCAGGACTTTATCCCGTCTTGCTGGACCCTTGCCATTTTCAGCAACATAGCTTGGTTTTACTGCAACTGTTGCAATAAAGCCATAAAGATTTCTTCTGTTTTGTAATGACTGTTGCAGCGGTGGCCTGAAGCACCACAGTATATGCCAAAGTACCTGATATCTCCATCAGTGTGCCAAAGTTGGCAGCTTATCTTTTTGATTTAGCTCTGCCATATTCTCAGGTCTCAGCTGTCTAAGCAAGCATGGAGACATAAAAAAATACCAGAGAGCCAGCAAATTGCAGCATTTCAGTATTTATTAACTTAAACTGCTAAATAGCCTTATAACATGAAAAAGGAAACATAAACAGACCGGTTTCGGCTATACAAAGTACATATCCTTCATCAGTGTGATAAAAAACAGTGATACAATTGCTTCCTTTTATAATTTGACCTATGAGTGAATCCTTGGCTAATCGGTCAATCACAAATGCTCATTAAGCCCTGGTGGGAATAAACCTCCCAATTTTATAATGCATTTCTTTCCTTTATTATTTAATATTTGGTGCCATCCAACTTTGTTGGTCCTGTTGCCAGTAATTTTATCAATCACCATAAACCTGAAAAGTGCGTTCCTGTGTCCCAGTGAATGTTTGTGTAGTACATTGGTAATTTTCTTTGCTCTCATGTCATATAGTGTTCCAATATTCTCAGTCTAAGGGGTCGAGAGGTCTGTCCAACATAAAATGCAGAAAAGGTGCATGTGGCAAGGTAGACCACCCAATCTGTCCCCCAAGTAGCAAAAAATGAGATGTCAAACATATTGCCAGTATTTTTGCTCATGAATTGTTTGGATTTCATAACTTTGCCACAATGAGTACAGTGACCACAAGGGACACAGCCCATAAGTAAATTACCTGTTAAGGTAGTTTGTGTTGAGTCATCCTTGGTCATGAGAACATGTTTATAGTGGCTGAAGTGTGAGCCTAAATTTCTACCTCTTCTGAATGAAAAGTAACATCTCTCCTGTAGGCAGTCCGATAGTTTATTATCTGCTAGAAGAATATTCCAGTGCCTGCAGACACTATTTAGCAACACATCAGTGTTTCTTCCATACATGGTAACTAAGTGAATTTTAGATTCATTCACTGGTTTCTTTTCCTTATATCTCAAAAGCTCTTTCCTATCAAGTGTGGCTACCTAATTCCTGGCTTGTAGATGTTTCCCATTTTGTAACCCCTATCCTTAAATCTGATGGTAAGATCCTCCTTATAATGTTCATAAGTGGCTTGTGTGAGCATATACGCTTCATCCGCAAGAACTGGGATTTGGGAATGTTCCTGCAGATGTGTGGCAGATGGAAGCTGGAGGCATGGAGGAGAGAGTTGTATTGAGGATATTTGCGGTAAACCTCAGATTCTAGTGTATGATTATTCTTGGTAATTAGGACATCCAAAAACATGATCCCATTAATGTTATAATTAACTGTAAAATGTATGCCCCATTTATTTTCATTGAGGTACACCACAAATTCCATAAGGTATTCTACATCCGATCTCCATACTAGCCAGCAATCATCTAGACACCATCTCCAGATGTCGATCTCCTCTAAGTAGATATTATGTGTGTTATCATAAATTAGTTGTTCCTCTAGATGGGCCATGAAAAGGTCAGCATAAATAGGGGCAAAAGAATCCCCCATGCCCGTGCCATGGAGATAACATTCATTTTGGTAATAAAATACGTTCTTAGAACATGTTCCACAAGGCAGATCAAGAAGGTATTAAACCCAGGTTGATACATTTCTGACTTATAGAGCCAATATTCCAATGCTTCCAAGTCTGCCCAATGAGGAATGTTGGTGTATAGTGTGGAGACATCTAGAGTACACAATAGCCAATTCGGTTCCAACTGCATCTCAGAGATCACTTGTAGAAATTCCGTAGTATCCTGTATTTGGGACCAAACCCATTTCAATAATGGCTGTAGATGTTTCATAGGTTCATAGGTTCATAGATTAGTACTAGGCTAGCTGCCCTTGCGAGCCATTTTTAAGCCAAGCCAATTATCCCTTGTGAGACTCAAGCCCTGCACCTTGTGTTTGTAAGGCAAACACTTTAACCATTAGGCCACCCTCCCAACTCAAAAGGAATTGTGAGAGTGGCTTGGTAATAGAGCCTCTGCCAGAAACAATGGGCCTACCTGGTGGTTGGTGAAGATCCTTGTGTACCTTGGGGAGAAAATAGATGTACTGGCTCATTGGATCAGACACACCGTCAGATGGTAAAGAGTAGTATCGGTAATAATTCCCTCATGGTGGCAGACACCAAAAATTGGTCTATTTGTTTCTTAAACCTAAATGTTGGGTCCAATAGCATACATGTATAGTATTGCCCATCATTTAGTTGTCTACCAGCTTCCATATTGTATTGTGTCCAGTCCATAACTACCACCGCCCCACCCTTGTCGGCAGGTATTATGACCAGATCATGGTTGCTCTCCAATTCCCATATGGCCTGAATTTTAATCTTTGAGAGATTATTAGATTTAGCTCAGAATTCCCTTGAGTGAAAATGTAAATCTTTGAGAATAGAAGTCTGGAACATGTAAACATTATGATGCATTGGTGGAGTAAAATGGGATTTATGATATTTAAACACATCTTGACAATCAGGCATAGATGTTGGCTGAAAATGTAACCTTAAGTTTAGCAATGTGCAAAAAGAAATGATGTCCTGTGCAAGAATATCTTCAGAGATAAAAAAGCCAGGAATGAAATTAAGCCCTTTATTGGAGACTGCACAAGGTCTAGTATGAGAAGCACAAAACAGTTCACACAGTCTTTATGAATTAAACTTAAAAATAAATTTTTCACTCAAAGTAGGAAAGATTCGTAGCTATGAAGGCTTTCACCACAAATCTAGTTTCCTGGGTTAGAACTGAACCAAAATAGACTATCTGTCATCTTCTGTCCAAACTCCTTCCAATTTTTCCCTTCTGAAAGGGACCTTCACACACACACACACACACACACACACACACACACACACACACACACACACACACACACACACACACACACAAGTTTTACTCTGTACAGTTCTTCCACATAGCAAAGTTAAAGTATAGTTCTGTTTAAGAAGTGTTCCTGTCATCTCAATTCTTCTGGTTAGTGTTCCTGTCATCTCAATTCTTCTGGTTTGAACAAGGCACTTATTTTACACCATTTCTGGCTCTTCAGTTTCAAATCTACTGATGAGCTCTCTTTTAAAAGAAGATTCCCACTTTTGTCAACCCTCCCTGGCCAACAGGATCATATTTTCTGCCTTATATTTTTATGTAGCTTATTTCCATCAAACCTGTAATCCTGAGTCAGAGCAAGCCTTTCATTTCCTCAACCTCAACACACACACACACACACACACACACACACACACACACACACACACACACACACACATGCGTGCGCGCACACACGCACACACAAGCACACATGCATGCACGTACACACACACACACACACACACACACACACACACACACACACACACACACACACACACACACACAAGCACACTTGTGTACGCATGTATAAATACAAAAGCATTTAAGTTTGTCAGGTTTAGATTAAAGAATTTCAGGAAATCATTTTGATATGGCGAACAGCAGTGGTATAACAGAACTGATGCTTAAATGTTTCTATCACAAACCTCTGCCTTCTTTTCTTAAGTGTGTGCATGTTATGCTTTCTGGAGAAGATTGTTCACTCTTTCTGCAGTGCCATTATCATATGCATATTTTTTTTAAAACAAGAAATATCTTTATTAAATTATCATGTATGACATAGGAAATCTTATATTTATATAAATGAAAATTAACCATAGTGACAGAATTTCAGTTGCAAATATTATACATTACAAACCACACTGACGCAACTGCAGCTGCAAACATTATACATCACTTATAATATATCCAGTCATTGTCAGTCAACCATTACATCGCTCATTGAAATCCTGCCTTCTTTTAAACCTCATTCCTCCCCTGTATGTATTGATCCCATACTTCCATTTTTTGCTATGTAATTTGTTCCTACCCTTTTCTAAAGATCCCAATTCTAGTTATTTTATCTCTGTCACTATCATCGCTACTTATAGTAAGATTGGTTTAGACTTTGATTTCCATTTTCTAGTAACCACATCAGCCATTGTAATTAGACTCAGCAAGACCTTACTATGTCTAGGCAATTTTGATTTTGTATCACAGCTCAAAAAATAATTTCCTTAGTTACACCAATTCACTTACCCAGCATCTTCAAGAGAGAAGTCTGCAGGGAATCTTTAAAGTCTGCAAATTCATTACACTCCCAGAATTTATATTCCCAGTTACCTCTTTCTTCCCCAACACACCTCCAACATTTGCTATCTACCTGAGGAAAAATTTTTTGGAGTCTACTTGGGGTATAAAACACCAATGTAAACACTTCCAAGAAAAGATCCCAAATCTAGACTTTGTTGCATATTTTGGAGGCATACATATATTCCCCCAGTGTTTCATTGTGAATTGCTTATCTAGCCTCCCTTCCCAATCCTTTCTAACCTCCTCTAATTGATTCTTATAGTTATCATGCAATATTTTATATGCTGTACTAATTATTCCTTTCTTAATGGCAAAAAAAACTTTACCGGTGCTTGTCTTTTTGCTTTCTATTTGCCTATACTCATATCAGTCCTTGATAGGGAAGGCAATCTCTAATCTGCAGTCCAAATAAGTTCTTGGCATCTTCCCATTCTATTACCCTTCCCTCTCTAGTTATTTGCTCCCAATACCCTGGTTCTTTTGCCAATTTTCCCCAATAAATTCCAACCTCCTCTTGTCGATTGTCTGTAACCCTAGTGGCAGTCATCCCTATGGGCAGAATAGCCTTTCTCCATTCCTGTGTTGACTTATTTCTTAGAATATAATACTCTATATGATTATTGTTATTCTTCTTATAGGTCAGCATCCAAAATCCCAGGCTCTCTTTGTTTCTTGACCTTCCCCCACTTCATCATCATCTCTTTCCACGTCGAATTATAGTTTTCTTCTTCTCCTATGTATAGCAGCCTTAATTGTGTTGCTCTAAAATACCCCATTCAAATCAGGTAATTCCAATCTGCCCTGTTCTATTGGAAGAATAAGCTTATCCCACTTGGCTCTTGCCCTCTTCCCCTCCCAGATAAAGTCCTTCATCTCTTTATTAATTGCTAACAACAACCTCTCCTCTGGTTGATAAAATTATGCCTAACTAGTGTATAAGACGAAAGGAACTAAAACATTTTAACTGCTTGTATTTTACTATCGATATCCATATAACAGAGCTTCCATTGTCTCAGTTTTTTATTATCTTTTGTTTAGTCTCTTTCCACATATCCTTAGCCACCATACTGGAATAATTTTTAATCCATACTCCTAAATACTTCATTTTATCATGTCCCCATAAGTATGGATATTGCTGTACCAATTTGATGGTGGGCACATAATTTACCGGTATTCCCTTTGCTTTAGCTTCATTAATTTTGTATACCAAAAAGATTTGAAACTGTCTCAGTATATTTCACAGCCCTGCAATGTCCCTTTCTGGTTTTAACAGGTATAAAATTATGTCATCTGCAAATAGAGCCAGCTTTTCTTGACTACCATAGCAATTATATCCTTGAATTTCTGAGTCCCTTATTTTCTTTGCCACTCGTTCTAAATATAATGCAAATAACAAAGGAGAGAGAGGACACTCCCTACCTGGCTCCTCTGCTCGAGCAGAGATTATCAGAAAGGACCCCACCCACTTTAATTTTCATCACTGATCCCTCTTATATCCTCTAATCAACCGTATAATTTTATCAGGGAATGCAAATGCTTCCATTGCTCTGCTCATAAAGTCCCAGCTTACTCTGTCAAATGCTTTCTCTGCATCAAGACCCACCATCAGCAGTGATATTTACTTACATTCTGCTTCCCTCTGGATCATCAGTGTTCTGTTAATGTTGTCAAGTGTTTGCCTCCCCTCCACAAAACCACACTGATCCATATCTATCAATTTTGGCATACATTTTTGCCATTCATTTAGCCATTATAGACATGAACACTTTATAATTATTCACAGAAAACTGCAGACTTGTCTCACACTTGTAACTTTGGTAAAATAAAAAGAAAACCACAAGTGATAATGGAGCACTATATCACACAACATAAACTTTAATCCACTGGTTTAGCGCTTTCAACCCAAGACTTAGGCCTTCATCAGAACAAAGTCTGATGGTTTTCTTTTTTCTTTATAATTATTGTTTATTATTGAAATGGGCCTGTATGAAGCTGGAGCTGATGGATCTTTACCCAAACCTGTTTAGGTATTATAGTTACCACAGATTTCCTCAAGGGTATTGGATCTTCTCTTAAAATACCGTTAAACAAAACCTTCCAGATCTTTATTAGTTTTTTTCCCTTCTAGCTTCCAAACGTTCACAGAAATACTATCTGTTCCTGGGGACTTTCCTGTAGATTTGTTATACATCACCATTTTTATCTCATCTCCTATCCTGTTAGTAATTGAACCTCCTCTGTCTCTAACCTTGGCATATATAATTCTTCCATAAACATTTCCATTTAAACCTTTTCATGATTTCCATATTTCTCTGCTTTATACAGACTTGCACAGAATTTCCAAAATATTACAAATACTTCTACAGGATCCCTTGTTATCTTCCTTGTTATAGGCTCCCTAAGTTTCATGACAACCCTTTCTACTTTCTGTTGCCTGTGTCATTGTGCTGAACATTTTTGTGCTCTAGAGTTATTGTCAAAAAGCAGTTGTGTAACAGCTATATTTCTAAACTTGTGTATTATTGAGGTAATCCCTTATTTTCTGTTTAGCATTCTGCAGTTACTCCTCTCTCGTTCTGTTAATATTCACCCTATTTTGCAATACTTTAACATTTGTCAGTCCCTCTAAATAATTCTTGTTACTTCTTAGTCATATCTCCCTTTCTATTTCTACTCTATTTTTAAACTCCACTTTAATTTTTCCCACTCTCTAGCTATATTTTCAAAAAAAATTTCTATCTTCTCTAATAGCTCCTGCATAATTTCCACTACCCATTCCTTAAATTCCTCTCTTTTCAACAGACAGGTGGGAAACCACCAGTGTCTCATTTTTATTTCATTGCCCTGTGTTTTTACTTTAGTTATATTGGCATATGATCTGAAATTTATTGGGTGAGTTCAAAACCTGCAATTAAATGCACATGTTCTTGTGAAATGTAAATGCTGTCTAGCCTAACCCGATGTTTGTGTCTTGGGTATTAATATGTAATTTCACTCCAAACTCATAATACTGAATTCACATCTTACATACCAAATAGTTTTGATAAATTTCTTTAAATATATACCCTCCTTTGTTATATTTTGCCTTTTGGGGCCCCAGACATATCTTTACTCCTGCAAATCAAATCCCAGTCTATTTCTTGCTGAAAGCTGATTATTTCTCCCAGAATTTTCTTAAGGTCCATTCTAGCAGTTTTTGGTGGAATATAAATACATGCCAGTGTTGTCCTCTTCCCTAGCCAGTAGCCCCTTAATACTACAAATCTACCATTATTATCTTTTTTATCCTGTTCTATTACTATTGGAGCTCCTCTTGTAATTAATATCAGTACTCCTTCCTTCCTTTGCCCTGGGTATTCTGCTGAATAACCATCATGAAAACTTTTCCTTATCAAATTCACATGTTCAGATCTTTCCAAGTGTCTCTACTGTAGCATAGTTATTTGGGGTCTATATTATATCCTCGAAGAGGCATTCTATTAAATGCCTGTTCATCAACCCTTAAAATGTGAACTGTCATAACAGAGAACGTCCACATCAGTGATTTCTTTCCCTGGGAAAGAAATCACTTGCCCTTAAAACAAGAACACATCACTACAAATATTACAAAATGGGGGGCTTCTCCCCTCACACACCTCAACGTGGGAGGCTGTGCCTCCCACACCCCCTAACTAAATACACCAACTCTGAGATCGCACTAGAGTGGGGAAAACGGCAAACTAACAAGGATGGCCAGGTGATTTCTTTTCCAGGGAAAGAAATCGCTGATGTGGCTATTTGCTGTTATGACAGTTCACATTTTAAGGCTTGATGAAGAGGCGTTCGATGGAATGACTCTTCGAGGACATAGTATAGACCCAGCTATTTGCACTCTACATTTTTAATATAGTTCATTACTCTTTTTTTTGTACTTATTTGTAAGACCATTAACATTTAAAGACATTATAGAAAGCATCATGTTCTTGAGAGATTACTATTCCCACCTTTTATGTATAACAGCTTTTTTGTTAAATATATAATTTCAGCTTTTGTGTTACATGCATGTACTTTTTGGCAGGTTAATCTTTTATACAGCTGTGTCTTGTCATCTCCATTTGAGCCTATGTCACACCTTACAGAACTTTTTTTTTTGAAAACCCTCAAACAAAAATACCCTCACACCCTCAATACCCCCCTGAAACCTATTAACTTAATAACACAAAAAGTATCCTGCGGTTGTATTAACTGCTGTCTGGTTTTGTTTTATCTTTAATAGCTCTCTCATCTGGAAAAACACTTGAATGCTTTCTGAAAAAAAATCCTCCAAGCCATTTCTTTTTGTCAGATTGTCTGCTAGAGACATGAGAACCAGACACAAAATGGTTAACTAGAAAAAAAGCCCTATAATATTTAATCTATTTTTCATTTACTTGTTTCTCATAAAACTTGTTACTAGATTAAGCTAATGGCCTTAACCCAATCAATGATGAAATGTAAGATATTTATGATTGTGAACCAGAAAACAACCATATCTAAGGCTAGGCTCTGGTGTCAAAAATTAAGCACTTTCATTCTGAAGAGGTTCTTAAGCAGCAGAAAAGAAACAAAAGTGCTTAATTCTTGAGTCCAGAGCCTAGGCTTGGTTTTGGTTGTTTTCTGATTCTTGGTTTGCTTTTTCACTGCTTTTACTGTGATTTTGATATTTATGATTGTATAACAATAACTGAAAGAAATGGAAAATTGTACACTGTATAAACTGTAAATATGTACATATACAAGTTTATAACTTGTATTGTAAATAATGCTTTAAATAAAGAACCCCTACTCTTTTCAGTAAGTGCCTTAAGATGTTTTACATCCACCTGAGCTACCACCAACTCAGACAGATTGGCCCTGGTTTAATGTCCTATCATAAGGGTGGAAACTCAGGGGTGCAGCATCCCCCCTTGCTGCAATAAAGTATCAGTACTGGAAATTTTAATCCAGCTGCCTGGTATGGGATTTCTGTGGTCTGGGACTTCTCTGACATATTATGTTAGGCCACTTATATTTTGACTTATTCCATTTCAGATTTACAGACAGAAGCTTCTTGTAATGGTTCACAATCCAAATTTGAGGTTTTCTATCTCTCTTACTTTGCCTCATTACACATCTGTAAAATGTGTTATCTCCTTTTTGATCACATTTGCTATCTTTCTCTCATTTTAGGCCATTGCTTTTCAGAAAGTACATTATACATCCCATCTGCTTTAATACTGGGTTACATCAGTTTTTGTAAATGCTGTAAGATTTTCTTTTTCTCTGATGGCACCTTGTTTGAGAAATATTTTCTTTTTTGTTTGATTTGTGTATTTTCTTTTTCTCAGAGGCGTGTTGCTCTTGTGAAACTGGATTTACATATAATCACTAATGATTCCACATTATCTTCATTTTTTCTGGAACTTTCCTGTGGCACAACACAATTTGTTAAGTCTGCTTTATGGAATATATAAATGTCTACTTTAAAAAAAAAATGTTTATATCTCATTCACAAGAAATTGCATGCATGTGCAATCTGTTCATACACATATTATTAGCTTTGACAGTGTCTAACAGAATAATTGTAAATAGCAATTTGTATATCGGCATGATATCTTGTATACAGTTATTATCAAACCCATGATTTCAGCCATAGCTTAGATGCATTTACAGGTTAATGGTACTTCATTAAGTAGCTCTGATCAGATATTCATATCCTAATAAAATGATAGATTTTAACACGCAACAAGCAAACTCCAAGACATGATACAAGCTTCCAAAACACATACAATAATAACAGAATAATTGCACTCCCTTTCAATACATAATCATTCAATTAAAAAAAATCTCACATCAATCCAGTAAAAAAAAAAAAAAAAAGCTTTGCCCACCCATTATGCAGAGATAATCATAGTGGCATCTTGAGGGGGTAGTAACTCCATTTTACTTAGTCTTCCCCTCCATCTTCAGCATTACTGAAAATGGAGAGGAGAAACCTTGGCTAAATCTGTCTGTACTTCAAACACCCTTTTGTGCATTGACCCCTGTCCACCATTCAAAATAACCATAACAGTATGAAATGTGACCAAAATATTACTGCTAAAACCATCAGTCAAACATACCAAGAGAACACATAAGCAATAATTATAAAAAATACTACTACTTATAACAATGATAATGATAGTAACAATAAAACTGCTCCGAAACACTCCAAAAAACATACCAGACAGCATTCTTAGACCACTGTCCCCCAACCTACATAAGTGTATAAGGCAGTGTCTTTGACCACTTGGTCAAACCAGCCCCATTCCTTCAGTTCCCAGAAGCAGTATCTTATGCCTCTCACACCTAACAAATTAAACAAATCAGCCTAGAAAAGGAAAGAAAAATGGAGATATCTACTCTAAAAAACATCATTCAGGCTGCTACTTACTCGAAAAACACCATTCAGGCTGCTACATACTCTAAAAAACATCATTCAGGCTGCTACCTACTCGAAAAACATCATTCAGGCTGCTACCTACTCTAAAAAACATCATTCAGGCTGCTTAAATGTTAGCCTGTCCTGCCCCCCCTATATTTCCTGGCTATATAGACAACACTACCATTCTTACTCACTTGGTGAGGGACCTGCACATTTTTACCAGAAAGCACTAGATCCTTTAACTAAAAGGACAAATGAACATTAATCAAATTAAGGCCTTAGTGACTGTAATGCATACTGTCTTGCTTATAACATACCAGATCCAATGCTAAAAACCTAAAGACACTTTCACTCTAGAAACCCCAGTGGCTTATGAACCTTCTAGTAGTCTCTAACACTGCTTTTTGAACTACCCCTTTCCAAACTGACCTTTCAGTTATGGACAAGCAGACAATCACCAACCCTGGGAATTTCTGCTGCAGTAATATAAAGTCTCTAACTATCCATGACAGTAATTAACATTTTGGGACCAAGCTCAAATTGTTATAACACCAGGTTCTGTACCATTTGCCCTGATGTCTTCCATTACTACAAAATATTGACTACAATGGATACTTCTGTGTCCTTGCCAAATTATGTCCAACTGAGATGAGTGAAGGCCTAGGTATGATTATCATGATCTAAGTGTAGCTTGTGTTGCTGCTCAAAATATATATATATGAATGACCCAAAACAACAATCTTCCTTCACCCTGCAAAACAAAATAATGTCAATACCTAATCAGGCAACAAATGACTCAACTTAACCCCAATCACAGATAATGAATAAAAGAACAGAAAGCATCTGA
The DNA here is from genome assembly GCF_019279795.1 of Protopterus annectens. Lineage (NCBI taxonomy): Eukaryota > Metazoa > Chordata > Ceratodontiformes > Protopteridae > Protopterus > Protopterus annectens. The sequence continues at coordinate 697,500,458 of NC_056736.1, forward strand.
TGCCCACCTATCCCTCCATTTCATAACCCCTGTTGACATACCTTCATTCTTTAAATCAGATACCCTACCTATGTAAAACAAATTATCAGAATTTCCTTGGCAGGAACTACCTCCTCCATAATATTAAAATTATGTAGTATTAACAGGTCTGCCATCCAAAAATGGAAAAAAAAAAACAAGCTCTACTGACTACCAAAAGCCATACTCTTCTAACCCCCATGTTCCTGGAGACAGTAAATGCTGACAATTCCTTTTCAACGCTACTTACCAACCTCTACCAGCCTGATTTGTCTTTGCTCTGTAGAGTGAAATCAGAAAATCATAACTACGTTGCCCTTCATACACACCTCCAATCATGGAAGCCTCCCTAACAACTCACTTATTTAACAAACTCCAACATACAGCAAAAACAGTAAAGTAGACCATAAAATATACAAATGAATGGAGGCTGAGACCCCCAGCAACCTTCACAATGCTGAACAAAGCAACTACTTCACTTATAGTAGCCTGCTATCTATTGTTAAACCTTTCCAAGCCCTTCAACATCCTCAGGATCAGCCAGCATCGGGTACCTCACCACTGACTGGATCAGCAAACAACAGGTACCTCACCACTGACCTCACCGACCAAGTACTGTCCTGCAAAGAACAAAAAACTATCATGAATGCACTATATGTCCTTCTGGTTAACCTAACCCAAGACATCTGCACGACCCAGCCAGAGACAGACTGCCAATCATTCAGACATTGCCTGGCACTGCTGATGAATGCTCCTCTGCTTCTGGGACCCTTGTCCAAAACCTGTGAAAATGAAAAAGAGACAGGCTATCCCCTAGCCCATTCAATTTAATGGAATATGTTTAGCAGAAAAAGATAAGTTAATACTAAGGCAATGCAAAGTTAACTTTCTGATTAAAAGCTGAACAGCTTCTGATCTGTCTGATGGGTTTAATGACAACTGAACAGCCTGTGATCTGTCTGATGGGTTTAATGACAACTGAACAGCCTGTGATCTGTCTGATGTGTTTAACAACACCTGAACAGCCTGTGATCTGTCCGATGTGTTTAACAGCACCTGAACAGCCTGTGATCTGTCTGACATGTTTAACAACACCTGAACAGCCTGTGATCTGTCAGATGTGTTTAATGGCACCTAAATAGCCTGTGATATGTCCGATGTATTTAACAACACCTGAACAGCCTGTGATCTGTCAGATGTGTTTAATGGTACCTAAACAGCCTGCGATCTATTTTATTTTTATTTATTTTACATTTGTTGACCAGGCTAGTCTAACTGGATATATGTCCATTTTCAGTAGAGGCCCGGGGAGAAAAGCTCCACATAAAAAACAAGAACAAACAAAATATTACAACTTCGGTTACAGTTCACTTATCAGACACAACAGGTGTTACATGGTAACTTAGCATTCATGATAGAAAAACCTGCTAAGGGGTGGTAGGAAAAGGCATTATAGTGTTACACTCAGCAAGATGGTTGAGGGCAATGTGGTGATTTAACGTAAGATTTTGGTGCATTTCAATACACACCTGATCTGTCCGATGTGTTTAACAACACCTGAACAGCCTGTAATCTGTCCAATGTGTTTAACAACACATGAACTACCTGTCATCTGTCCAATGTGTTTAACAACACCTGAACTGCCTGTAATCTGTCCAATGTGTTTAACAACACCCGAACTGCCTGTCATCTGTCCAATGTGTTTAAAACATCTACACACCACTCCTTTATTAGTAGAGTTAAACATCATGTTTTTATTGCATGGCTCCTTTTATCATACTGCCATTGCCTCCCAGCTTGGCATTAACTCTAACAAGACAATGTCTTTACTTCTAGCTATTCAGTGGCCGTGCTACAGCAAACCACCTACCTTTAAAATATGCCCCCATGCCTAAATCCCTAGCTGCATTCATGCACAGTCATCTTTCCATATCGTCACACCATTGAAATGCACCAAAATGTTACTTTAAATCACCACATTGCCCTCAATCATCTTGCTGAGTGTAACCCTATAATGCTTTTTCCTACCACCACTTAGCAGGTTTGCCAACAACTTATCCAGTGCCCTACCTGGCCATGTCATTCAGCAAGCAGAGTTCAGCAATCTAAGTAATGCCATAACATCTTTCTCTTTGACGTTTGACTCACTTAAAAATCAACACATTTTTCCACTCAATTTTCAAAATTTATCATCAGGCGTATAAAAGAATGCCAAACTTGTATCCACTACTAAACCTAAAAAAGGTTGACACCTTTTCTTGTCGCTTGCTAATAGTACCCCTGCTCTTAGCTCAGCTCTAAAAAAAAAAACAAAAAACCCCCACTGGACTCCCTTCTTAGACCTCTCCTGTTCTTCACCAGTCAGGTTGAAATCGTACACATAATGCACTGTCCTCTGATATGGAGCACACCTGTGCCACAACCATTGCAGAGCTGTGCTGAATTTCTCAAATGTTGCAGAAGCCATCGCATATCCCATGGGAATGGCATTGTCAAAGTAAAGTTTCCCTTCAAACACAAACCCATGATTGTCCCGTCTAGCTCCAGAATGTGGGGCAACTGAAAAGCTGACTGGATATCTAACATGATTAACCATGGATCAGTAAAGACAAGAATCACATTAATTGCATCCTCAATCAATGTATAAGGATCTAACCATGGATCAGTAAAGACAAGAATCACATTAATAGCATCGTCCATCAATGTATAAGGATCTAACCATGGATCAGTAAAGACAAGAATCACATTAATAGCATCATCCGTCAATGTATAATGATCTAACCATGGATCAATAAAGACAAGAATCACATTAATAGCATCCTCATTCAATGTATAAGGATCTAACCATGGATCAGAAAAGACAAGAATCACATTAATAGCATCCTCCATCAATATATACGGATCTAACCATGGATCAGCAAAGACAAGATTCATATTAATAGCATCCTCCATCAATGTATAAGGATCTAACCATGGATCAGTAAAGACAAGAATCACATTAATAGCATCCTCCATCAATGTATAAGGATCTAACCATGGATCAGTAAAGACAAGAATCACATTAATAGCATCCTCCATCAATGTATAAGGATCTAACCATGGATCAGCAAAGACAAGATTCATATTAATAGCATCCTCCATCAATGTATAAGGATCTAACCATGGATCAGTAAAGACAAGAATCACATTAATGGCATCATCCGTCAATGTATAATGATCTAACCATGGATCAATAAAGACAAGAATCACATTAATAGCATCCTCATTCAATGTATAAGGATCTAACCATGGATCAGTAAAGACAAGAATCACATTAATAGCATCCTCCATCAATGTATAAGGATCTAACCATGGATCAGTAAAGACAAGAATCACATTAATAGCATCATCCATCAATATATAAGGATCTAACCATGGATCAGCAAAGACAAGATTCATATTAATAGCATCCTCCATCAATGTATAAGGATCTAACCATGGATCAATAAAGACAAGAATCACATTAATAGCATCACCCATTAATGTATAAGGATCTAACCATGGATCAGTAAAGACAAGAATCACATTAATAGCATCCTCCATCAATGTATAAGGATCTAACCATGGATCAGCAAAGACAAGATTCATATTAATAGCATCCTCCGTCAATGTATAATGATCTAACCATGGATCAGTAAAGACAAGAATCACATTAATAGCATCATCCGTCAATGTATAATGATCTAACCATGGATCAATAAAGACAAGAATCACATTAATAGCATCCTCATTCAATGTATAAGGATCTAACCATGGATCAGTAAAGACAAGAATCACATTAATAGCATCATCCGTCAATGTATAATGATCTAACCATGGATCAATAAAGACAAGAATCACATTAATAGCATCCTCATTCAATGTATAAGGATCTAACCATGGATCAGTAAAGACAAGAATCACATTAATAGCATCATCCATTAATGTATAAGGATCTAACCATGGATTAGTAAAGACAAGATTCATATTAATAGCATCCTCCATCAATGTATAAGGATCTAACCATGGATCAGTAAAGACAAGAATCACATTAATAGCATCCTCCATCAATATATAAGGATCTAACCATGGATCAGTAAAGACAAAAATCACATTAATAGCATCCTCCATCAATGTATAAGGATCTAACCATGGATCAGTAAAGACAAGAATCACATTAATAGCATCCTCCATCAATATATAAGGATCTAACCATGGATCAGTAAAGACAAGATTCATATTAATAGCATCCTCCATCAATGTATAAGGATCTAACCATGGATCAGTAAAGACACGAATCACATTAATAGCATCCTCCATCAATATATAAGGATCTAACCATGGATCAGTAAAGACAAGAATCACATTAATAGCATCCTCATTCAATGTATAATGATCTAACCATGGATCAGTACAGACAAGAATCACATTAATAGCATCCTCATTCAATGTATAAGGATCTAACCATGGATCAGTAAAGACAAGAATCACATTAATAGCATCATCCATTAATGTATAAGGATCTAACCATGGATTAGTAAAGACAAGATTCATATTAATAGCATCCCCCATCAATGTATAAGGATCTAACCATGGATCAGTAAAGACAAGAATCACATTAATAGCATCTTCCATCAATATATAAGGATCTAACCATGGATCAGTAAAGACAAGAATCACATTAATAGCATCCTCCATCAATGTATAAGGATCTAACCATGTATCAGTAAAGACAAGAATCACATTAATAGCATCCTCCATCAATATATAAGGATCTAACCATGGATCAGTAAAGACAAGATTCATATTAATAGCATCCTCCATCAATGTATAAGGATCTAACCATGGATCAGTAAAGACACGAATCACATTAATAGCATCCTCCATCAATATATAAGGATCTAACCATGGATCAGTAAAGACAAGAATCACATTAATAGCATCCTCATTCAATGTATAATGATCTAACCATGGATCAGTACAGACAAGAATCACATTAATAGCATCATCTGTCAATGTATAAGGATCTAACCATGGATAAGTAAAGACAAGAATCACATTAATTGCATCATCCGTCAATGTATAATGATCTAACCATGGATCAGTAAAGACAAGAATCACATTAATAGCATCCTCCATCAATGTATAAGGATCTAACCATGGATCAGTAAAGACAAGAATCACATTAATAGCATCCTCCATCAATATATAAGGATCTAACCATGGATCAGTAAAGACAAGAATCACATTAATATCATCCTCCATCAATGTATAATGATCTAACCATGGATCAGTAAAGACAAGAATCACATTAATATCATCCTCCGTCAATGTATAATGATCTAACCATGGATCAGTAAAGACAAGAATCACATTAATATCATCCTCCATCAATGTATAAGGATCTAACCATGGATCAGTAAAGACAAGAATCACATTAATAGCATCATCCGTCAATGTATAAGGATCTAACCATGGATCAGTAAAGACAAGAATCACATTAATAGCATCCTCCATCAATGTATAAGGATCTAACCATGGATCAGTAAAGACAAGAATCACATTAATAGCATCATCCGTCAATGTATAATGATCTAACCATGGATCAATAAAGACAAGAATCACATTAATAGCATCATTCATCAATGTATAAGGATCTAACCATGGATCAGTAAAGACAAGAATCACATTAATAGCATCCTCCATCAATGTATAAGGATCTAACCATGAATCAGTAAAGACAAGAATCACATTAATAGCATCATCCGTCAATGTATAATGATCTAACTATGGATCAGTAAAGACAAGAATCACATTAATAGCATCATCCATCAATGTATAAGGATCTAACCATGGATCAGTAAAGACAAGAATCACATTAATATCATCCTCCGTCAATGTATAAGGATCCCTCACCTTCCTTTTCTCAATGTGGTCAAACAATGAAAAAATATCTAGAAAAGAAAGATAATGAAACATACAAATAAGGTATGCGAGATATGTGGTTATACAATGTTACTGGAGGCAAGGCTCTCACCTAGAAGCACCTGCACTGCAAAACAGGTTGTCAGTAGCACACACACAACAAAGACCTCACGGGGTACCATCAAAATGTTGCTGAGAAAGTGTGTGACAGCGAATATCCAAAAGTAAGTTTGCACAAGTTTGTGTGAAAAAAAAACATGCCGAATGCACAACAGCGAATGGTATTGTGCATTCACTGTTAAGAATTTGGCACATTGAGAGGAGATTGCGCTATAGTGGGGAATGGGAAATGTACCCTTTTCCTCACTGTAGTTTGATCTCAGAGTTTGTATATATAAGTAGCAGGGGTGTGGGGGGGGGTGCAAGGGGACTTGTCCCCCTGCAAAATATGTGTTGCATGACACCGGATGTGGTGGTATGTTTGAAAAATGTCGACAATTATTTTTTTCATTTATTCTTTTTCTCGGTTGCTATCATAACTGTCGACAATGTTCTTCGAGTACGTAAGTACTCACAACAAACATGTTCAAAATTAGGATAGTAAACTTACCTCACTTACATATGAATACAGTATGTGAGAGATGTAGCTATACAGTGTCATTGGAGGTAAGGCTCTTGCTGACAAGTACCTGCACTTTTAAACAGGTTGTCAGTAGCACACACTGATCACCCACCTCAAAAGTACAGGCTAGTCACATACATCCACATATGCTAAGGGTCTTAAATGTAATCTCCCCTAACCACAAATACATCCCAGACACTGCAGACACGATAAAGTCCTGAGCAACCTCAAGAGCATTCGACAAAAACAACACCCAACAAGGCACATACAACGACAACCCATGGTGTTTAATCCTCTAAGCTCATAAGTCACACCACTACACAACTCAGTATTCTGGTCATAGGAGACTCCACAGTGAGAATGCCCTACTCAGCAGGCTAAGCAAAAACAGTGTCACGGCCAGCTGTCTATAATGGAGTAGGACCCATCATATCACTCATGCACTCAGGTAACTTAACCCTAAGCACAAATATGACCGGCTCATATCCCACTTGGCTGTTATCGATCTGAGACATACTCCTCCGGACTATATGAAGAGTGACATGACTGAGCCCTCATAATATGTGTCCCAGGCTGGTATGAACCTAACACTAAGCAGAATTCTACCTTCTCCTAGGATGATGCTATAGTTCAAACAGAAAATCATTGCCTTCAATAATTGGCTTAAACTATGGTGTCACTTGAAGTGGATGCAATATTTGTTAGCCTTGGAGGACATGATCGACAGGAGACACTGCTTAGTCAGAGATGGTCTACACCTGTCCCCCATGAAATTTCAAATATTGGTTAAAACCTTTTCCACACCTCCCCCATACTGCTTTTTTTAGGCATTTTCAGCCAGATCAACTTTCTGTCATAGCTGTACCACACCAGGAAAATCTGAAGGGGTCAATGCTTAATACCAGGAGTCTGAACAAGAAACACCACACCTGCACAACATTTACTTAAAGGCAGTCTACACACTCCCTATCCAGCCCAACTTCAACTACCCCAGTATAAACTGGGAATCATATATACTCTCTTAAATGCAAGTACAGAGATTCCTGGACATTGTATATGCCAACACTGTAGACCACCTAGTTCATACACCCACTAGGGGCTCAAACATCTTCGATCTGGTCCTTGTAAACATGACAGAATGCTGCACACCCTGCCAGTGTAATATAATTTTTAGTCAGGTCAGACCATAAAGCTACCTCTTTTAAAGTAATGCAAAACTAGTGGCATCTGAAAACCCTAGAACTTTTAAGAATTACCTCAAGGCAAACTTCCCACTTCAAGTGACACCCTAAATAAATTTCAAGCCCCTCAACTCTGAGAATACTGCTACCTATATAGAAATGTTCACATATACCCTGTAAAACCATATCAAAAAATGGAAATAAAGAGCTGTACCTACCAGAAATAAGCACATAGCCAGTGGAAGAAGCAAGCTGTCCTATTGGAATTCCAAAATTAATAGGCTGTACAATGAAAGGAAGAAACTCGTGGCAAAAATTAACAAGGGCCATGTCCAGCAAGGTAAGTGCTGCCACACCATTCTAAACCAGCTGCACAGGGGATTGATAAAGTCCACAAAAGCCAAATTTGAGCCAAACATAGCTGGCCAGATCAAGACAACTACTAGGCTTTCTTCAGCTATATGCAAAACCTCAAAGTTAATACACATAAATGTACCAAATTAATTGTAAATAGCCCCAGCTATACAAAACCAGAAGATAGAGATATGTCAGAATCAAAGTGAACAATATTGTCATTTCGACTGCACAACAGTGCAACTGAACGAAATTGTGTTACATCAAACTCAATGTGCATACAACTGATACTAACATAATACAACAGTGACACATATGTTAATGCTAATCCAACAATAACAGCAGTAAGACATTTATGCAGTGCAGTAACAAGTACAATGACATGCACCAAGACTATTCCACTTACATGTCTTCGTCAGTACCCAAAATATTGCACAGATAATATATTGCACAGACCAGAATCGGATAGATTTCAAATTGCACAGAATGCTAACTTGACACATTGCACAGAATGTTAACTTGGCATTGTTAATATTGCACATAAGGTATACAATTGTACTTTCATAGAGTTATTGCATGTTTGTGAATTAGTTCAGCATTGTAACTCCAGACTTTGATGAACAGCATGGTGTATGTTTTTAATGCAGTTCAAAAGTCTGAAGGCTTCTGGAAGAAAAGCTTCTATTAAATCTGGTGGTATTGCAATGCCAGCTACAGTATCTCCTGCCTGAAGACGCAAGAGCAGACCATGGACAAGATGAGTTCAGTCTTTGACTATTTTCATGGCTCTGCTGAGGCACTGGGCAGAGTGCAAGTCCCTGATAGATTGGAGCATGGACCTGATAATTCTCCCTGCCACTTTCACCACCCTCTGGAGAGATTTGTGATCTGAAACCATGCAGTTTCCATACCATACCAAGAGATTACAAGTCAGGATGCTTTTGATGGTCCCTCTGTAGAAAGTTATGAGAACTGAAGCTGGTAGATTTGCTCTCCTCAACCTTTTTAGAAAGTGTAGATGCTGTTGCGCCTTCTTGACAATTAGATTAGTGTTCATTGACAAAGACAAGTCTTCCACAATATGCACCCCCAGGAACTTGGGGCTCTTCATCCTCTCCACTGTTTCTCCTTTGATTGTGAGTGGAGAATGAACCTTGTGTGTTTTCCTGAAGTCTACTATTATCTCCTTTGTTTTATTTACATTGAGAGCCAGGTTGTTGTTATCACACCAGACAATCAGTTGGTTCACCTCCTCTCTGTAGGCGATGCAGTCATGTGTCAGCATGGTGAACAGCAGGGGAATCAGGAACATCCTTGAGGCACTTCAGAGTTCAGTGTGATGCTCATCGAGGTGTTGTTGCCTACACATACCTTTTGTAGTCTGTGAATAAGACAGTCCAGAATCCAGTTGCATAAAGGAGTGCTAGCACCCATGTGGACCAGTTTCTCAATCAGATGTTGGGGGATGACTGTGTTGAAGGCCAAGCTGAAGTCAATAAATAACATGCAGACATAGCAGTTTTTTTTCTCCAGGTGTGCCAAGGATAAGTGAAGTGCCAGTGAGATGGCATCTGCCATACAGCGATTGGACTTATAAGTGAACTGGAGTGGGTCCAGTATTGTAGGAAGACTTGATGTTAAGTAGTCTTTGACCAGTCTCTCAAAGCACTTCATGACAGTGGAGGTGAGAGCTACTGGGCGGTAGTCATTCAGGCTTGAGGTTGGGGACTTCTTGGACAGTAGTATAAAGGCTGTATTCTTGAAGAACTTGGGTACTGTAGCTTGATGCAGAGAGATGCTGAAAATGTCGGTGAGAACGATAGTTAATTGGTCATTACAGTCCCTGAGCACCCACCCCAGAATATTGTTAACACCAGCCACCTTTCTTGGGTTGACCCATCGCAGCTCCCTTTGAACATCCACTGGGTGAAGGCAGAGCACTTCGTCTTCTTGGTTGGTGGGCAGTGTCTTTGCTATTGTATTGTTTCCCTTCTCAAACCTGCTGAAGTAGGTGTTAAGCTCATTAAGAAACTCCCTGTTATTATCACATTGAGAAGGTAGGGGCCTGTAGTCTAATATAGATTGTATACCTTGCCACAGATGCCTAGAGTCTCTCAGGCCTGAGTGGTGACCCTAAATTTTCTGTCCATAGTCCCGCTTAGCCTCTCTTATTCCTCTGTTTAGTTTCACTCTGGCTTCCCTAAGGGCATCTTTGTCTTTTGACTTAAAGGCAGCATTGTGTGCCTTCAAGAGCTCGTACACTCCACTTGTGAGCCAGGGTTTCTGATTTGCTCATGATATGATGCTCTTGTTGATTGTCACATCATCCACAGACTTCGATATATAGGCCATCAAGGACTCTGTATACTCATCCAGGTTAATTTTCTGATCCATAGTAGCTGCATATTTGATTATATTCCATCTGTCCTTTTGAAGCAGTCCTGGAGTGCTGAGTCTGATCCCTCTGGACATACTCTTACTTGTTTCCGGGATGGTTTTCCTCTGATTAACAATAGCCTATATGCTGGTAGTAGCATAATGGAGCAACTGGTCACTTCTCCTACGAGGAGAGATAATATACTTGACCTGATTATCACAAACATGGGGTCCAAATGCTCCGCACCGGATATAAACCCCTCACTAGTAAGATCTGATCATAAACTGATCACGTTGGATGTACATATCCCACCCCCACCCCCAGAACAAAAGACTACAGTGAAAAACTTTTCAAAAGCTGACTTTGCGCTCCTTAAGTCAGAAATGTTATCCTTTAAGCCTACTGGGCTAATGGAAACCACATCCCAAAATGCTGAATCTTTCACAAAAGCCTTCTATGGACATCTCCAAGAATGCATGGATCAAGCAATCCCAACTAAAACCAAGACCCTCTCCACCAAGGGAAAACGCCCGGTTTGGTGGACCCCGGCTATAAACAAACTGTACAACAAAAGAAGGAAGCTACTGCAGGACAAAGCCAAATCCCACAAAGGAAAGGCTTCCCTGATCAGCACAAGTAAAAAACTACATTCTCTCATAAAAACATCTAAAGCAAACTTTGAGAAAAAGATTGCCAAGGATACCAAAGACAATCACAAGGCCTTCTTCAATTATGTCAGAACCTTGGGAGGAAATTCTCAGATATGCTCGGAGTTAGTACAAAACGACAAAAAATTCACTGACCCTACCGACATTGCCAATATTCTGGCAGATAGGTTCAGTGCAAACTTCTCCCCTCCCTCACCCCCTAAAGATGAAGTAATTATCCCTGCTGAATGTAACCTACCTGTCATCACAGACATACAGGTGAAATCAGCACTCAACAAAGCAAAAAACACAGCATCTATGGGACCCGATGGTATCCCCGGTTGCGTGTTACGTGAACTTCAAGATGAACTAAACCCGCACCTAAGAACGCTATTCAATCTTAGCCTCACTACAGGATATGTACCTGAACACTGGCGCACAGCAACAGTGGTCCCACTCCACAAAGGGGGAAATTCTACTGACCCTGGTAACTACCGCCCCATAAGTCTGACCAGCCTGGTCTGCAAGGCTATGGAAAGAATCATCATGGAACTCATAAATGGCGACATTGGGGATCTGCAGACCCTTGATCCCACCCAGTTCGGTTTTGTAAAAGGCAGATCCTGCCTCTTAAACCTGGTTGACTTCTTCGAGACAGTCACTAGTGCCATCGATGAGGGCAAGGCTGTCCACACTGCCTACTTGGACTTGGCTAAAGCCTTTGACACGATACCACACTCTGGCATCATAGACAAGCTCAGCAGCCTAAATGTAAATCCATATGTCACCAGATGGGTAGCAAACTGGCTAAAAAACAGAACCCATAAGGTCAAAATTGCCCACAGGGCTCAGTCTTGGGACCACTCTTATTCGGCATTTACTTCTCAGATGTGAAAGCAAATATGGGAGGATTATGGCTGACAAAGTTTGCAGATGACTGCAAACTGGGTGCCATAGTTGATTCACCTGCTGACACACACATCCTACAGAAAGGTCTCACTGAAACGGACAACTGGTGCCGGAATCATGGCCTCAAACTTAACGCAAAAACATGTATAGTCACCCCCTTTGGGAAAAACAAAGTACCCACAAATTATCACGTAGACAATAACCCACTGAATACGGAAGAAGTAATCAGAGACCTGGGGACTCAAGTCGATAGTGACCTCTCCTTTGACAACCATGTTGCCAAAGTGGTCAGAAAGACATTCTACCTTGCCCATCTCATCATGAAGGGATTCTCATCCAGATCAAAGGAGGTCATTGTACCTCTATATTCCTCCCTTGTCAGGCCCATGATTGAATATAATGCTCCATTTGGGATGTATCTCACTCGGCACATGCAACAACTGGAAAGACCCCAGAAGTACCTCACCAAGAGGATCATAGGTCTCAAACATGTGCCTTATCCAGCTAGATTAAAGAAACTCCAGCTCTATTCAGTAGCATACCGCCTGCTCAGAGGTGATTTGTGCCTAACATATAGGGCCATGTCCAACCAAGAACTGATGGACATGCTCCATCTCAAAAAGTCCAAATCCACCAGAACCACGCGAGCTAAAGATTTCAACCTCTGCACAAATATGAATAGGACATGCTGGAGGGATAGATTCATAACACAGAGGTTACCCATACTCTGGAACAAAATCCCAGTTCATGTGAGACAGAGCCCTTCATTGGCACTGTTCAAGAAAAATCTCGATGCATGGATGGGAGATCGCAAGTTTACCCCGGGAGTCACCTCAGTGTCACTACTAGACAGAGGTATAGTTTACTAAATAATGGGGTCCCACATGTGTCACTACTAGAGAGGCGCAACTATATAATACGGGGTGGCGGAAGCCACATCACTGTTGGCTAGGCTTATAAATGCCCCCGGGCAGATAGCCTAGTACACTACTATGAAACTATGAAACTATGATCTGAGTTACCCAGATGTGGATGAGGTACTACCTTATATTCTAGCTTGACATTGTTGTAGACTTATCTAGAATGCTCTCTCCCCTCGTTGCAAAGACTACATGTTGGAAGTAATGAGGTAAAACTGTTTTCAGATTTGCTTGATTAAAATCATTACCTATTATGTGAGCAAACTCCAGATTCTGGTTTTGCAGCTCACTGACTGACGGGTAAAAAGTGTATTCAGTGCCTCGGTATTGGCATGGGGGGAATATACACCACTGTGATGATCACACCATTGAACTCCCTTGGCAGATAGAAAGATCTGCATTTCAATAACATAAAATCAATATTTTCTCCTAAACTCCTGCCTGACAAATTTGGCTCAAACTTTTCTCCCTCTCCCCCATCGATATTCTTCAGGAAATTCAGACATCCATCTCACCACCAACTATCACTACAGAACAGGTCCTCAAGATGGTCTGCAAGGCCAAGAACACTGCATCAATGGGTTCTAATAATATCCCAGGATGTCTGCTTAATAGCATGAAACATGAACTATCAGTCCCACTAGAATCTCTATTCACCCACAGCCTCCAAACAGGCTCCATATGTAATGCATGGAAGACTGCAAGGGTTATATCATTGCACAATGACAGCCAATCCATGGACCCAGGAAATGAATGAACCATTAGCCTGATGAGCCTGCTGTGCAAGACTATGGAGAGGATAATTCTGGGTATCATAAATTATGACATAGGCAAACTACAAACAATGGACTCTAGAAAGTTCAGGTTTGTCAATGGCAGGTCTTGCTTGCTAAACCTGGCGGATTTCTTTGAGAAGGTTACCAAAGCAATGGATAAGGGCAAATCAGTACATACTGGGTTCCTTCAACCTGGTGAAGGCATTTGACACAATAACTCACTCAGGCATTGTTAACAAGCTCAATAACTTAGGTATTAACCCATATGTCACCTGTCAGATAACCAGCTGGCTCATTGACAGGACCCAAGAAGTTAGAATAGTGGAATCTACCTCCAGAAAAAGACTGGTTACTAGTGGGGTCCCCCACAGCTCAGTGCTGGACCCAGTTCTGTTTGGCATCTACTTCTATGAAGTCAAGTCCAACATAAAGGACTTCTGGCTGACTAAGTTTGCAGATGTCTGCAAATTGGGAGCAGTCATTGACTCCTCCATGATACTAATATCCTCAAAGAGGTCCTGACACAGAATAATAACTGGTTCCAGAGTCATTGCCTAAAACTCAATGCTAAGAAGTATATTATAGTACCTTTCAGCAAGATGTACACTTATGTAAACTACCACATTGATAATACACCCCTGAGAGTAGACCCTGCAGTTAGGAACATGGGAACACATGCAGTCAAAAGATTTGGCATTTGACTGATATGTTTCTACTGTGGTGAGGAACTCATTACATGTTGCAAAACGTACAAGTAAAAGTATGGCATCTAGGTCCAAACAAGTCATTGTCACATTGTGCCCTGCCCTCATAAGAGCTATCATTGAGTACAATGTCCCCTTCTGTATGTACCTCACTGGGCATATACCATACAGCAATTGGAGTATCCACAGACATTTCTCACAAAAAAAGTACAAGAGGTAGAAAACAAGTGTTATGCAGACCACCTCAGATCATCATCCCTATATTCAGCATCCCTATATTTAGTTTCCTGCTGACAGGCAACCTATGCCTTGCCTACAAAGCTTCCTCAGATCCATCAACTAGCATCAAAAGTATCTTATATATGGACCTAAACTTTGCCAGTAACATAAATGGGATGTGCTGGAAGGACAGGCATGTGTCTCAGAAGCTCCTCCTTCTCTGGAACAGGCTTCCCATGCATGTGAAGTAGAGTTAATCTCTGCACTTATTTAAGCAGAACCTGGACTAGTGAATGGGGAACTGAAAATATACCCCTGGTCTGCCACCCATGTCTCTACTAGAGATAGGAAGCTTGTAATTGTTTGTCTGTCTAAGAGTATACACCCTCTACAAAACATTTGAGAACCATTACCTATCACATTTTATTTTAGGGAACTTGGCTAGGCTTAAGAAGACCCCTTGGGTCATTAACCTAATATTCTGTTATGATACTATGATTTATGCAAGTATTGTATCACACAATGTACTTTCAGGGATTGTGGAATAAAGAATTCAAAATCAAATATTTTTAACTGTCATCATGTGTACTGTGAAAAAAATTTGCTTTTTTGCACAAATGGGTGAATGAAATTATGTTCTATTTATTTATTTTTTGGGAGGGGGGATCAAATTGTAAATGACTGTAATGGAGGGTACTTAAATATCAGCCATCCTGTATTTTCTGTTACCCAAACATTTGTAATGAAATTATTTTCTGTGAAATTTCATGATCAAAAGATATGCACTAAAGTATTTCTGCATCGTTTGTTCAGCTGTCAGTTTTGTCATAAACTAACCGTGCGATCATGGAATAGCACAGTTCATAGACATTTTTCCCTACAGTTGTGTGACCATGAAGTTAATGTTTTAAAGGGTTGTACAAGGCTGGAAAACATGATCCACTGTGGTGGCCCCTAATGGGAGCAGCTGAAAGAAGTATAAGCCTGCAAAACCTCTGGCAAAAAGGAATCAGTTGAATTGATGTTTTTCGTTGCCATCACACTGACTTTGATTTCATTTTTGATTTTATGTGGTGGCTTAGTTTTGGAGTTTTCATTAGTAGTTGATCTTATTCCATTTTTTGTTTGTTTGTTTTCATATTAGGTGTTGTCAGTGCAACAGAGTTATTTTCTTGATGAGGCTAATAAGGTGCACTCTAATATATCAATTCATAGTCGTTTCAAAAGCAGAATAATGAAATAATTTTAATTCATTTATTTTCATTACATGGGAGTTAGATATACAAGAACCAATACAATGCCTGATTTTCAAATAACGTATAAATTATTTTGAGATGGACATACTTCAATGTTGGTGGTGTACTCTTAGAAAATAAAAAAGTACAGTTTCAGGATGACTGTCCTTTGCATTCACCACACTTGAAGTTAAATAAGTCTTCCTCTTATCTCCCATATGACAGCTACTGCTAATAACAAAATGTTATCAGCAAGCACAGGAAAATCAGCACTTTGCAAGCAATAACAGTATCCTCACTAATTGACAAATAACTGGACTAATCCAGCTTCTAATACATTAACTTTTTTCATCTTATTCTGCACGGTTTTATTTCACATAGTACCAGTGACCGCCAGTACATAATTTTTTAAGTACTCTCAAGTGAGTTAGCAGTGTGGGAGTTAGCAGACAGTTTTGCATTGTCTCTTTTGTTATCTTTACACTGATGCGATCCATTTACTATGACCTGTAGATCTGTGCAGCAGTCTGATATAATTTATTATGCTATAATCACAGAAGAAGTAGCAGCTAAATCAAATATCTTATAACTCAATATTGACTACCTCAGTTTTTCATACACTTTATCAAATACTTACACTGACAGTTATGTATTTATCAACTGTAATGTACGTATTGCTACAATTTACGAGTGATGTAGAAATAAATGAGTTCACTCTTAAGGGAATATAATTTGAGAGAATAAGTATTAATTGACAATATTGTTGGATTCACTTGCAGGATATGTATATGCTAGTTTTAATGCCAATTAGAATTTGGTTTCATCTTAATTCTTTTTGAAATTGCCGACAGGCCTTTATAAATTGGTACTGTAATACAATGATAGCTTTTCCTGAAACATATGTCCTGTTTGATTTGAGAAGGTAAATGGTTTTGCTTCTTTGTTTTTCTTTAATGAATTTTTAAGTAGGTAAGTAAAATTTAATTTACAGTTTTTGCAGGTCATGGCTTAGCAGTGATATGCCAAGTATCTAGAGATTAACTAATTAATTAACTGGCAAAAAACTATTAGGCACAACAGTTTATCTTCCAAAGCAGTAGAGAAATATTAGCGTTATTAACTTTGTTAATATCACAGTTTTCAAGTAGAGATGCAATTTGCAAGTGGAGACTGACGGAAGAAAACTCAGAACCATTGGATGAAGGGTGTTAACAATTCATAAGTGTAACCCTCCGCTCTGTGTTGCCAGACACTTTATCATAAGTGGTTTGCACTTATGCCCAATTCTTTTAGTTATTCATGCTCTGAAGGTTAATTCCATTGCCCTGATAATGTTTCAATAGAATGCTCTTTGTTATATCGATTCATCTGTAGACATCTTAATTAATACAGATTTCAGCAAGCTGGCCATGGAGAGCATTGCAACCATAAATTAGGTGTTATATAACCTTTCAGGTAAACAGTACAGAAACATCGATAAGACCATAGCTTATAAATTTGAGGCAAGCCTACATGACTGTATGAGGTCAAAAATAACTAGACAATATCAAAAAGGTGCCTTACTGAATAAAATCATACAATATGTCCTTTCCTATATTTGTGACAAATAAGTTAAACGCAACTGTCATTAAAACATTTATTTTTATTTTATTTTATATATTTGTTAATCTATATGCTGTTGATTTCATTGCAAACACCTTGGTGTCTGAAGAAATAATGAAAAAGATTGCACTTAGTCATATAATGAATATTATAAATCAGCAATTTGGTTGTCAACTAATGTGTAGTATGCTCTGTCTCACTTTATCATATAAAATACTCCAGTCTTTGTTAACCATATAAAATGTGTAAGATAAAATTGCCTGTTTGTAGGAGTCAGTCAATCAGCTGAGAACCTGGCATTAAATGACTTGCCAGGGGGCAGTGAGAGGGCAACAAGACAGCAGGTTAAGCCATCAGCGAGGGCAACAAGACAGCACATTAAACTGTCAGCTTTTCTATCCTGGAAAAAAACAATCTGTCAAAATCTATCCTTTTCTAGGTTAATTTGCACTAAAATATTTCTCTGGCTTCATTAAAATAGACTTTCCAACATTATAGACTTGAGTTATGTTCATAATTGAAATGGAAGTGCTGAATTTATGCAGAAATAGAGCTGGCATTTAGATTTCGAAGGCCATCTTGGTGGTCTAGAGGCCTTTTGTGAAGACAAATTGGGTACATTTACATTTCTCAACAACAGTCTAGAAAGACCCATCCACATTGAAATCCACTGTAATTCAGAATAGAAAATATTTTTGAACATGAATAACCTGAAACCTACAAAACTTTTCAAGCCATGAGGTTGCAGGAAGCACAGATCAAGACAGAAGAAAAAGAAAGTATATATGTGCTGCAAGAAAAATCAGATGAATGTGAAAATCTTCAGGAGCATAAGCTTGGTCTATCAGCTGATAAATTACAGGAGAAGAGAGCACATCATGGAAATGGTAAACAGGGGAAGCAAGTTTAAACTGGGAAAGCCATTAGACTGCTCCAGAATTATTTAACAGAGGTTATAATCAGATGCAAAGCATTTGCCAGCATGTGTTAGCTGTGTTTCAGAGATAAGATCTCTGCTATATTCACATACACATCAACCATTTTAATAAAGTATGGAGCTGATGGGAACTCCTTTGATTCCTAGGATGTTGCAGTGGTGTACTTACAATCGATAATAATGGACTCTGTCCAGAGATTAGTCCTGATAGCCGCTGGAGCTTAGAACTCTTCTATGCAATACTGCTTCAAACTGTGCATTGCCCAGGAATGTTGCTGCTGTAACTAGCATGACGGACACCCCCTCCTACCAATCCAAGCACAGTGAATGCACTGTCAAAGTCCATTCATAGTGCTGAAAGCCTGCAGGAGGAGGAACTCAAAAGACATGGATGCATTGTGTGAGGAGAGACCTGTGCCAGTCAGCCATGACTGTTGAGGACTGTATGAGAGTGGCATCAAATCAAGATAAAGATGGAGACAGTTGGCACAACACCCCGACCTCATGTAGAAAATGGGAAAAGGGAGAGGATGATGATAATAATAATGACAATATTCCCACAGTCAAGCCTTCAGTACACTTAATGACACATTACATATTTATCAAATTCAGCCGACAGTACACTTAATGACACATTACATATTTTACAAATTCAGCATACACTTTTATAGAATCGCTGCACATTTACTAAAGTAATCTTGTTACAATCTTTGAATGTACATTTTTGAAATAGTGGTTTGTGAAAACAAATTTGGGTCTGGCATGAAGGAGCCATGGGAAGTCTCATGGACTGCTTTGAATCTACAAACTGGGATGTTTTCAGAGAGGCAGCAATAGTGATCAATCTGGTGAACAGAGATGAATATAGTGAGACAGCTATCACTTATATATCCAAATGCATGGAGGATGTAATGAACATGAAAAATATTAAAGTAAGAGCCAACCAAAAACCATGGACAAACAGCAAAGTGTATAACTTGCTGAGGGCAAGAAACACTGCTTTCAGGGCAAAGGATAAGAAGGGTCTAAGTGTGGCAAGGGCTAATCTGAAAAAGGGTATCAAGGAGCCAAGAGGGGGTATAGAAAGAGGATATAAGGATGCTTCGAGGATGCAAAAGACTCAAGAAGCCTGTGGCATGGTATTCAACAGCTAAATGATTACAAGACCAAGTCAGCTCTGTGCGATGATAGCACAGAATTTCTGGACAATCTAAACACGTTTTATGGCAGGTTTGAAGAGAAAAACAACCTGGAGGCTGTAAAGCTTCTCTATGACCAAAAGGAGTCAGCACTCAACTTCAGTGCTGTGGATGTAAGGAACCAAGTCAGTAAAGTGAACCCCAGGAAGGCTGCTGGCCTTGATCGCATTCTGGGGAAAGTACTGAAAGGTTGTGCAGACCAACTGAGCATAGTCCTGACGGACATCTTCAATACCTCGCTTGTCCAGGAAAAAGTACCAGCATGCTTCAAAGTTACCAACATAATCCCTCTGCCCAAATAAGTCAACCCCACCTGCCTAAATTATTACAGGCCGGTGGCCCATACAGTCTTCTTCTTCTTCTTCTTTCGGCTTTTCCCGGTTAGGGGTCGCCACAGCAGATCACCTGTCTGCTCATGATTGGCAGTGGAGTTTTACGGTGTCGAGTTGCCAGCCTGGCATCCAACCTTCCGCAGAAGGCACACACATGCACACACTCACACCTAGAGCCAATTTAGAGTGTCCAATCCACCTACAGCATGTCTTTGGGATGTGGGAGGAAACTGGAGCACCCGGAGGAAACCCATGTGACCACAGGGACGACATGCAGACTCCGCAAAGAAGACACCCCAGCCGAGGATCGAACCAGAGAACCTCTTGCTGTGAGGCGACAATGCTAACCGCTGCACCTGCAATGAAATGCTTTGAAAGACTGGTTAAAAGGCATTTGACTACAATACTACCCCAGTCCTTTGACTCACTGCAGTTTGCCTACTCGGCAAACAGATCAACTGCTGATGCCATTCCGGTGGCACTTCACCTCACATTAGAGCATCTTGAAGAGAAGAACAACTATGCCAGGCTGTTGTTCATAGATTTCAGCTTGGCATACAATACAGTGATTTCAATGCAACTTACAGAAAAGCTAATAAACCTTTGCATAAATAAAGGGCTGTGCAACTGGATCCTTGATTTCCTGACTGGAAAACCACAAAGGACCTGTGCTGGTAACAACACTTGAGGGAGTATTACAATCAACACTGAAGTACCCCTCTACTGTTCACAATCCTTACCCATGACTGCTCTGTGAAAGCAAGCAACAACAACATCATCAAATTTGCAGATGACACCACAGTGGTGGGACAAGAGTGGGTATAGGAATGAGGTCAATTCCCTGACTGGATGGTGCAATAACAACAATTTGGACCTGAAAGTCAATAAAACAAAAGAAATTATTATTGACTTCAGAAGGAGCTCTGCCTTGCACCTGCCCCTCAAGATCAATGGTGAAGAAGTGGAGAGAGTCCAACCTACAAAGTTCCTGGAGGTACATATACTGGAGGATCTTCCCTGGTGTACAAACACAGGCCAGTTAATTAAAAAAGCTCACCAGTGACTACACTTCCTAAGAAGGCTGAGAAAAGCAAAGCTCTCTAAGAATGTTATAAATACCTTTTACAGAGGAGCCATCAAGATCATTATCACCAGCAGCTGCACTGTGTGGTCTGGTAACAGCACAACGGCCGGAAGGAAGAAGCTACAAAGAATAATAAGAACAGCAGAAAAGACGGTGGGCACTAGTCTTCCTACCTTAAATGAGATGTGAAAAGAGGTCCCAGAAAATACTGAGTGACACTTGTCAATCAGCATATGGTTGGTTCACTAAACTTGCATCTGGTAGAAGGTTATGGAGCATCCACTGCAAGACCTCCAGATTCATGAGCAGTTTTTATCCAACTGCAATAAGGCTCATTAATGCAGATGTAAATCTGGATGTATCAAAACTATAATAGATTGTTACTCTCTCATTCTTTTTCTTTAATTTTCCATTACAGTAATTTTATTTATTGCATACTAAAATTAATATATTCTCATTCAAGTGCAATTCCAGTTACTTCCTTATGTGCAATATCACCCAATCTCACTTCTGTGTATAGTGTACTTTTCTTTTCACAGATTAATCATCTAGTAAATAGTGCAGAAGCACGTGTGTCAGCTACTTAGATATTTAGCTTTGTACTATAGTTACCTATCATGTCTGTCTTTTTATGTTTGTTTTCTCCTGTAAAAGAGCTGACACTCGAAATTTTAGGTAGCACTTGTGCTTCGTAAATGACAACAAAGTTTCTTTGATTCTTTGAATCTTTGATCTGATCAGGCAGGTACTGTCAGGTGAATAAAGGTGGTACTATGTTTGCAGAAGCAACTCATTTTTTTTTGGAAAATATTTACTAAGATTTGGATTTAAGAGTTTCATGGTACTGTGAGCTATTTCTTTCAAAAAATGAAGAAATTGCTTTATTGTGAAGCAACTCTGTGTTGTCAGAAATCATTCATTCTTTTAGTGACGTCATTGGAATGTTTCTGCGGTATCTAAACAGAATTTTCAAATTAGAAAATGACTGTATTTGTAGATTTATTTAAAATATTAAAATAGATTAGCAGATATTAAATCACACGTTTACAGTAACTGTTGAAAAGGTGAAATTACAGAATAGTACGTTACACCTGAAGTTATGCACAGATTAGATATAGATCAAGATTAAAAGGTATGGCAAATCAGATAAGGTTCATTCAAATGCTAGGTAATAAGGGAATAATATCTGACATTGAAGATGTCTAACTAAACTTTCAGTATTAAAATATAAATGTAGAAGCAGCAAATAACACGGCTACTAAAAACATATAAAAGTTTTAATCCAAAGTGAGCGCTTTCATAGCTCAAGGCTACTTCATCAGACAAAACTTACATCAAAATGTGCAGTTTATACCTTCAAGCTGAATAATCAATCAGTTAACAAACTAATTAGCTTAAAGGCACATAGCCAAATTCATTGACACTAAGTATACCCAAAATGTAAAACTGCATGGAAAGCATCTTACACCTAATACATTCATCTAGTAGTACATATAGGCTACAATAGCAATGAATACATGTCAAAGAAGATATCAAAAGCATTTACCTAGTACCTGAGCCTATTTAAAAATACATATACATATTAGAAAAACATATATTGTCTCTAAAAAATCATTCAGAATACATAAAATACATGATAAAGTACATAATTATCTAGCCACTGTTATGTAATACCTCTATCCATTAGTACTGGTTTAATGCAAATTTTATCATTAATGCCCTTACCAACATTGGCTTGCAGCCTAATTATCCATCCAAGTTCCTTGACTTTAACTTTATTCTTAATGCCACCCTCTGTGATACTGGATATGACCATATCTATCACTAAAACCTTAAAGTGATGCTCATTGCCACAATTCATGGTGTGCTTCACCAGGGCATTGGTACCTATTTGCCTAGAGATGTCATAGATATGTTCTCTCATACGATCACATAATCTACGTGTCGTCATCCCTACATAGAAGCAACCACATACTATACAGGTGGTTAGGTACACTAAATTAATAGTGTTACAGTGTGCTGTCAATCTGAATGTATATTCCCTCCCTGTATCAGGGTGTGTAAACCTCCCTGTGCTGTCAGGAAAGTCACAGAACCTAAACTTCCCACACGGGTGTGTATCAAACTCTACTCCATCTTCTGAGCTCGTTGGTTCACAACTAAATCGTGGTCCACATAATATTCTTTTCAAATACTTCTTATTCCTATAGACGTAACTGGGTCTTTCCCCCACAATTCCTTTCACCTTATCATCTGCACATAAAATACTCCATTTCTTATCAAAAATTCTTTGTAACAACTGTGTATTACTTGAATATGTGATAGGCATTCTCAAAGTGTTGTTTCTATACTTGGGTGCTATGGAAGAGGGTTCCTGTTTAGAGAAGTATGGGGTGATATCTACTTCTCTTCTGTTATTTATATCCATTGTCACTTGAGATATTTCTGTCTCACTATAGCCTCCCTCCATAAATCTATCTTTCATATCCATAAACTGAACTCCCTATCAAATTTCATATCATTAGTTATTAACCTGGAGGTTCTCACTCCTTGCCCTCTGATCACATTTCTAAATATGTGCTTGGGGTGCATACTTTGTCTGTGCAAATAAGAATTTCTGTAACATTCTTTTCTATATATCTCAGTATCAAATTGATTATTAGTTTTCTGTTTAATTCTGACATCCAAGAAGTCAATTGTAGAAAAGGAACTCTTCATAGTAAATTTCAAGAATTGTGTGTTGTTACCTAATTTAACAAAAAAAGGGGATGAAAGAATTACTGTCACCATCCCACAGCATAAAGAAGTCGTCCACAGACCTTTTATAAAAGCCAAGTCAGCCCTGCATCTCAGTAACCACAAACTGTTCTTCCCAAGCTGCCATGACAATGTTGGCATAGCTATTGGCACATGGTGTGCCCATAGCTACGCCATCCATTTGTCTATAGACAGTGTCACCAAATACAAATAGATTGTTTTCCAGAATGAGTTCCATTAGCATGGCTAAGAAGTCAATACATTGATTATTGTATGCCCTATCTTTCAACAGGTATTGTCTAAATATTTCAAGCCCTGCTCTATTGGGGATCATAGTGAAAAGGGATTGTACATCTAGAGTAATCATTAACCATTGTCTGTTAAGGTTAGCATTGCCAACAAACTCATGCAAGTCTCCGAGGAATTGTTTGGTGTCCCTCAATATAAACCTATTCTTTGATAAAACAGCCTTTAAATTTTGTTCCACAAAAACAGACAATGGATCAGTGCACCACCCTCTCCCTGCCACGATGGGCCTCATAGGGGGTCGTGTGGCATGTTTGTGAACCTTAGACAGTCCTTGTATAACAGGTACTGTCGGTTTCCCTACAATAAAGTAATGAATAATTCCATACTAATTAATCTACTCTGCAGGCATTCAAATATAGAGTTAGAAATGCATCTTTCACATATACTGACTCTATTAGCACTTGTCTGCTCATAAAACTTCTTGTCATTTAACATTTCATTCATAGTTTGTGTGTAAAATTCAGATTCCATTATAACCAAAGGGCTGCCTTTGTCGGCAGGTCTAATTGAGATAGAATCATCATGGCATAGGACTTCCAATGCTTCCCTTTCTTTTATATTTAAATTAGAAAAATATTTCTTGCTAGAATTGCCACTATTATACAACTCATATATTTCTTTAATACATGCCTTCTCAAAAGTCTCTACAGCTGAGTTATTTATAGGAATAAAGCTACTGGGCTTTTTAAATTTACTAGCAACATCTGTACTATTGTCCATTCCAGCGAAATTAACTTTCAACATAATGTTACAAGTATAATTTTTAAGTTCAATTATGTTCTCTGTAACAGTCATTCTGTTGGCTGGTATAAAAGACAAACCTTTCTGCAGAACGTTGGTGTCAAATTCTGTCAGTACTCGACTTGAAATGTTCCAAATCAGTGTGGCCAGTTCTGTTGCCACATCTTTTTTATTGTCAGGGACTTCTCCTCTTCTACAGATGCTTTGTGTTTTCTGCGGTCCCTGCTCCATGACCGCTTTTGAAATGAATTAGCTTGGATAGGGTAAGGCACTGTTAACTTCGTCTTGTTCATCACAAAGTTATTAGTGTTGCCATTACTTCCATCTGGAGAAACAGTAGACCCAGTATCTTTCCTGTGTGCCCCACCAGTACCGTTCGTCTCTGTAGCAGTAGAGTGGTTCACTTCCTTTAATGGTTGTGCAGGAAGGGGTGTGTCCTGCATCTCAAAAGCCGTTCCGTCGTTGTTAGTGTCGACCAGGCTAATCAGATTTAAAGGCACAGTTACAACTTCTTTAATTGCATGAGGTTTTAAAGTTCTATCACTGTCCGTTCTTTGAACAGACTGAGGTTTAGAATTATTGCTGCTAGAATCACCATAAGTCCGTTCTCTTGGCCAGGCAAAAACCCTGCCGGCCGAGAAATCTTGTGTGTCTCTTTGCATTTTCTTTCTTTTATAATTTAATAGCTGCTGTTCATAGGCAGCAACAATTTCCAAAGCAGCTTCAAGTTTTATATCTAAAATAGGGTGTGGGTAGATGTCATACAAAGTTCCTTGCAGATTGTTAATGCCAATTATAAGAGCTTCTTCCTCTGGTGTAAAGAAATTAACAGTTTCATATAACTCCTGCTAGTCTCTAAGTTAATTTGTTGCCATTGTAATAAAAGCTCATTATACATGGTGCCATATGTAGGCATATTAAGCACCCGTAACCCACGAGGAACAATATGCAACTTAAGACAGGTCTTTAGGTAGAACCTTTGAGCCTGAAGTCTTTTTAACTTAAGCAAATCATTTTGCTGTTTATATTGCTCCTTCTTCAAGGCCGTTACATCATACTCACAGTTTTCACTAGTTTGTATGGTATTAACCACAGGTTCAAACTTCAGCAATGAGTTATTCCGATCCAAGGTTAGTTGTAATTTCTTCTTTAGTGTACCTAGCCACCTGTGTATTATCTGGTTGCTTCTATGTAGGGATGACAACACGTAGATTATGTGATCGTATGAGAGAACATCTCTATGACATCTCTAGGCAAATAGATATCAATTCCCTGGTGAAGCACACCATGAATTGTGGCAATGAGCATGACTTTAAGTTTTTAGTGATAGATATGGTCAAATCCAGTATCAGAGGGGGTGGCATTAAGAATAAAGTTAAAGTCAAGGAACTTGGATGGATAATTAGGCTGCAAGCCAATGTTGGTAAGGGCATTAATGATAAAATTTGCATTAAACCAGTACTAATGAATAGGTTCATAGGTAGGTACTAGGCTATTGGCCCTGGGGCCTATACAAGCCTAGCCTAAAAGGTACTCTGGCTTTCGCCACCCAAGAAAATTATTTTCCTGTGCCCCTATCAAGCAGAACCACAGAAGTGATCCCCGGGTTGAATTTCCTATTGCCCATCCAATCATCAAGATTTTTCTTGAAGAGTGCTAATGAGGAGCTCTGTTTGACATAGATAGGTAGTCTGTTCCAAAGTATGGGAAGTCTCTGGGACAGGAATCTATCCCTCCAGCATGTTCTGTTTATTGTGGTGACAAGGTTTAGGTCCCTAGAGCATGTAGCTCGCAGGGATTGGGATTTCTTTAAGTGGAGCATGTCCAACAGCTCTGGGTTTGACGCCTCTGAGTAGGCAATATGCGATAGACTACAGCTGGAGTTTTTTGAGTTGGTCTGCGTAAGGCATCTGTTTGAGTCTGGTAATCCTCTTTGTGAGGTATTTTTGCGGCCTTTTCAGTTGTTGTCGATGTCTTGTGAGGTACATACTAAAAGGGGCGTTGTACTCTATAATGGGTCTAATGAGTGATGAGTAGAGGGGAACAATGACCTCCATTTTCTAGATGAGGTGTGCCATGTAGAAGGATTTCCTGACCACTGTGGTGATGTGATTAGCAAATGAGAGACTACAGTCCACCTGTGTCCCAAGGTCTCTTATCACACTTTCAGTGTTAAGTAGACTACCGCCTATGTGGTAGTTCATGGGTACAGAGTTTATACCAAAGGGGATGACAGTGCACTTTTTGGCATTGAGCTTGAGACCATGGCTTTGACACCAGGCATCTGTCTCACAGAGGCCCTTTTGTAGGATGTCCACATCGTTAGGAGTTTCAATTATGGCTCCTAGTTTGCAGTCATCTGTGAATTTAGTTAGCCAAAGACCTTCTGTGTTTGCCTGTACTTCAGAGAAGTAGATACCAAACAGGAGAGGACCCAGGACTGAACCCTGTGGTACGCCACTTGTCACTGGTCTGAAGTCTGATTTGGAGTCTGCTACTTTCACAGTGTGGGTTTTGTCAGTAAGCCAGTTGGCAACCCATCTTGTGACATAGGAATTTATACCTAGTTTAGTGAGTTTATCTATAATTGCAGAGTGGGGGATGGTGTTGAATGCCTTGGTGAGATCTAGATAGGCTGTGTGAACCACCTTACCCTCATCTATGGCTTTGGTGACTGCTTCAAAGAAGTCTATCAGGTTTAGGAGACATGATCTGCCTTTAACAAACCCGAACTATGTGGGGTCCAGAGTTTGGAGATCTCCAATGTCTTTATTTATTAGTTCCATGATGATACGTTCCATGGCCTTGCAGACCAGGCTCATCAGGCTAATAGGGCGGTAGTTCCTGGGGGTCTGTTGTGGGCCCCCCTTTGTGGAATGGGATAACCATCACGGTGCACCATTCAATGGGCACAAAGCCTGAGGTGAGGCTATGATTGAACATGGTACTTAGGTGGGGTGCCAATTCATTCTGTAGTTCGTGTAGAAGGTAGCCTGGGATGTTGTCAGGTCCCATGGATGCTGTGTTCTTGGCTTTGGAGAGTGAGGTTTTTACCTGTGCAGCCATGATTACAGGAACTTTGCATTCTTCCGGTATAAAGATGGGCCATTTAGGGGGTGAGAGGGGGGTAAAGTTAGCACTGAACCTATCTGCCAGGATGTTAGCAATATCAGTTGGTTCTGTATATTTAGTGTCATTGTGCTGTAACTCAGAGCAGATCTAAGTGTTGCCATTGAGATTCTTGACATAGCTATAGAGTGCTTTGTGGTTGTCTTTAGAATCAATGGCACTTTTGTTTTTATAACTAGCTTTGGAGGATTTTATGAGGGATCTCAGCTTCTTACTGAGGCTGACCAGGGAATTCCTCCAATCATGGGATCTTACTCTTTTTTGCAACAGTTTCTTTCTTCTGTTGTAGAGTTTGTTTATGGCAGAAGACCACCAGATTGGCTTCCTTTTTTTGGAGGATAGCATCTTGGTTCTGTTAGGGATAGCACGATCCATGCAGTCGTGTAAGTGCTTATAAAGTGCATTTGTGCAGCATTCAGCAGTTGTACCTCTATTGTTCATCTTCATGGGTGTCGTGAAGTTTGCCACTTCTGTCTTAAGAAGTGTGAAGTTGGTTTTGGAGAATTTTTTACGGTTGTTTTCCTAATGGGGGGTGGGAGCGGGATGTGGCTGTCTAGGGTGATTAGCTTGTGGTCAGATCTGACCAGCAAAGAGCCGACCTCTGGCACCCATGTTGGTGATGACCAGGTCTAGGATATTTCTGCCCCTGGTGGGGGTGTGGATAAGTTGATCCAAGGCATTGGAATTGATGATTTCCAGAAAACCTTGAGCAAAAGAGTTGGTACACGAGTAGTTTTCCCAGTTAATGGTGGGGTAGTTGAAACCACCCATTATTAGGGTGTTGAGTTGTACCATAATATTTTCCAGTGTATCAAGAAAAGAGGAGTGGGAATCCTGGGGCATGGTGGGGGGTCTGTAGCAAGCTACAGTCTGGATTGTGGTCTTGCCCAGAGTTAGTTGAACTTGGATAATCTTGGATGAATTATGCTGAGCAACTAGCTTGGAGGTGTGGATATCCTTAATGAATATGGATATGCCTCCACCTTTAGTGTTTCGGTCCGGGTTTGGTGGCCAAAAGGTGTGGTATGATTTATAGCCTGGTAATGCAGGGGTGCTCTCTGGAGCTTTGAACCAGGTCTCTGTCACTGCACAGATGTTGATGTTCTCCATTTTAAGGAGTGCCTCGAGTGAGTGCATTTTGAGGTTTAAACTTCTAGCATTGAGTAGCATTACCCTCAGATTTTGCTTGCTTGTACCTGCTACGGTGGTGAATTTGTCATTTGAACCTTGCCTAAAAAAGGCACTATAGGGGTGTCAAGAGCCTTTGCCAGTATCAGGAATCCCATGGGCAACAGGTGCAGGCCATCTCTGGCAATGCAGTGTGGTCTGTCGATCATGTCATCCCAAGCAGACAGATACTGGATTCCCTTAGAATGACACCAGAAGCTTAACCATTTGTTAAAGTCAGTCATTTTGTCCTCGTACTGTGGTATCATTCTAGGTGATGGCAGGATGCTACTCAGGGCTAGGGTCATACCTGCTTGGGCTACAAGATCGGAGAGCTTCTCCATGTCTCTTCTCATGTAGTCCAGGGAGGTACGTCTCAGGTCATTCACACCAACATGGACAATGACAGAGTCATATTTGTACTTGTTGTGGTGTGACCTGAGTGCATGCATTATGTGATGGATCCTGGCACCCGACAGGCAGCTGACAGTAACTTTATCCTTGTTTATTCTGGTGAGTGGAACATCAGTGTGCCTGACTATAGAGTCACCTGTGACTAGAGTGTTGGGTACGTTATGCCTTATGGGCTGTAGTTGAGTGGCGCACTGAGTATGTGGGCTATGTGTCATTTGGGTTGTGTTGGGGGGGTGGAGGTTGCTTGCGTCTGCTTTGGAGGTCTCGGTTGTTTGGGCAGATTTTTACTGAGAGCCTCTGCGAATGAGGTGTGTGTTTTGTGCTTCTGTGTCTGTGTTTTGGTGGTGTAGGTTTTGAGAGACTATGTGATGAGTGTGGTGCAGTGCAAGTGTTTACCTTCTCCTCTTGACTGTCTAGTCCAGCCTTTGGTGAAGAGAGCTTTGGCTATATAAGTGCATCTTTCACAGGTTGTAGTGTTGGGTGGTAGGAGGAGAGGGTTGTCTGTGTACATGAGGCAATTGCTGCATTGTCCCAAGATGCCTAGATTCATCAAGTAGACAGGAGAAAACACCGGGAGCTGACCTTTAGACATGCCTGGATAGGTGCTTATTTATTAAGTACTAAAAACTGTTTTCCTCTAGACATGTGAGGAAAGTTGAGTGCTGTAGTAATTTGTAGCTTATTTAGTGCTTACAATGAGTTCTGAACAAGTGCTGAGCTCAAAAAAACAGATTTGAGTGCTAAAACTAAAAAGCTGGCTAGTTGCAAGGGAAAATTTAAAGAGCAGACTTTATGGCGCCAGGAATAGTTTAACCCTAGTTAAGTGTGGGGGGAGGGGCTCAGGAGTTCACAAACAGTCCTGGACACAGCAAATCCATATCTGGACAAGACCTGCCACAGGAAAGGGGGGAAGCAAGCTTAGAATTTTTTTTTTCAGTAAAACATTTTTTTTTTCAGTAAAGTGGAAATGGAAAAAGCTGGAACAGAAATTAATTCAACATTAAGAATCTGAGTGGGTTGGCCTTCACAAATGTTCTCTATTAGATTGAATGAACTAATGACACTAGACTGGGAGGAGTGTCACAGATCAAATATGCAGTATGGGTGGGCAAGTGCAAAGCCACCAAGTATAAGAACACCACAACACCCACCAAGTATAAGAACACCACAACACCCACCAAGTATAGGAACACCACAACACTAGGGAGAGTGGGTGGGAAAAAATTACAGTTCCTAGCTGTAGCCACTAAATGAAAGTTTTAAACAGATCAAGGAGCAAGCAGACTCTAGAGAATATTTTTAACTGTAAGCAGACAATTATAGTAATGCACACTATTACAGTTCCTAGCTGTAGAACACATAAACCTCAAAAAATCAAAAATGCACAGAAAAGCTTGGATAGAGCACTCACAAACAGAAAATACAACTCTCAGTATGAAAAAGCAGTTTATAGTAATTCAGTAACCATGCAATTAAAGTAATGAAACAGTATCTAGCAATGCAAAATACAGTTAAAACAGTATAAAACAGTACATAAATGCAGTGAAACAATGAAAAAAAGCTTTATAACAGTGCAAAATGTAGTAGATCAACTGTATAGCACAATTATAAGTGTTTTAGAAGTGCAATTCAGTGAAATAAGTGTAAGAAATAACTTATCTTGCTCTTGGAATCTTAAGGAATTTCCGCTTAGTTTCAGTAATGAAATACAATCCACAGCCAGATAAATACAAGCACAACCTTTTCAAGACACAGGGTTTATATACCAGTAAGGATGGAAGAGTTAGAAGATCAAATTACTACTCAGCCCCTGCTATTACCCAATCACTCGTACTACAGAAGGTCAGGAGGCCTTTTTACTCACAGTAATAATGAAGACAGACTATCAGCAGAAAATGGCTGCCAGAAACACAAGAAACTCAAACAAAACTACCAGGCCTAGACAACAGGCCTCTATCAAGATTATGCCACCTGAGCAGAACACAGAAACCTCACTTTAAAACCATAGAAAGAACACTCACAAAGAGAAAATACAAGTCTCAGTATGAAAAAGCAGTTTATAATTTAATAATTAAATAAAAATGCAATTATAGTAATGCACACTATTACAGTTCCTAGCTGTAGCCACTAAATGAAAGTTTTAAACAGATCAAGGAGCAAGCAGACGCTAGAGAATGCTTTTAACTGTAAACAGACAATTATAGTAATGCACATTATTATAGTTCCTATCTGTAGAACACAGAAACCTCAAAAAATCAAAAATGGACAGAAAAGCTCGGATAGAGCACTCACAAATAGAAAATACAACTCTCAGTGTGAAAAAGCAGTTTACACTAATTCAGTAAACATGCAATTAGAGTAATGAAACAGTATATAGCAATGAAAAATACAATTAAAACAGTACATAAATGCAGTGAAACAATTATACGCGTTTTAGTAGTGCAGTTCAGTGAAATAAGTGTAAGAAATAACTTATCCTGCTCTTGGAATCTTAAGGAATTTCCGTTTAGTTTCAGTAATGAAATATAATCCACAGCCAGATAAATAATAGAGGCATTAGATAACAGTGGCTAGATAACTATGCATTTATCATGTATCCTATGCATTCTGAATGACTTTTTTAGATACAATATATGTTTTTATAATATGTATATGTATTTTTAAATAGGCTCAGGTACTAGGTAAACGCTTTTGATATCTTCTTTGACATGTATTCATTGCTATTGTAGCCTATATGTACTACTAGATGAATGTATTAGGTGTAAGATGCTTTCCATGCAGTTTTACATTTTGGGTATACTTAGTGTCAATTAATTTGGCTATGTACCTTTAAACTAATTAGTTTGTTAATTGATTGATTACTCAGCTTGAAGGTATATAAACTGCACATTTTGATGTAAGTTTTGTCTGATGAAGTAGCCTTGAGCTACGAAAGTGCTCACTTTGGATTAAAATTTTTATATGTTTTTAGTAGCCGTGGTCTGGAGCCTCCTTTGTTGCTTCTACATTGTATTTCTAATTTTGGAGGAACAGTTTGCCTGCACCACTTCATTGGTATTTGCTTGTTCATTAAAATAAAAATAAATACGTGGTTATAGAATCAGATTAAAAAAGCATTTAGAGACTTTATGAATTAAAACATAAACATTAAATATTGATAAAACATAAACTCCGGACTCTGCACGACTTATAATAAAACAAAGAATTTATTAGTGGTGAGCGCTTTCGCGTACTCCTGTACGCTTCATCAGACCATAAAACAATGCTATGAAACAAGCTGTTATATATACAGGCTTTTCCTATAATTAATTAATTAAGGTAATCAATTTAAATCAATTATTTAAATAAGACTAATTAGACTTTAAAAACCTTGGTTAGAGCAGTTCACTTAGAACATTGTATAAACTTGATTCTGAAGAGTTCATTGTTACAAAGTTACTTAAACATCAAAATAATTTCTAGTCATAGGCTATACAAACTATCCAACTCTCCTCTGGCTTGGAAAGACGTTGAAGACATGTAAATATGATAAAAACATATCATTTTCTAAAAGCTTCAACTATGAATCATTTGTTGAATTTATGTAAGAAAGGGAAAAGGAAGAAGGAAAGGAGGGGGGAGTAGGAACCTGGGAAAGAACAAACTTCCTAATCTAGATTTATAACACTATATAAAAATATAAAAATATAAACATCTAAAAGTGTAAATACATAGACTAAGTATTAATATGAATATATATATAAATATAAATACAATAATAGCCAATTCATTGGAAAACATGTAACAATGGTTTAAATGTTTTCAGGAGCATTTCAGAATCTAGTCTGCTCTAAAAATTCCGTATATACAATTGTTAAAAACCCTTCTAAAATACATTTCTTATACTTTAATACACTCTATTACTATAAGACTTTAAAGTTCTAAAACAACCGAGGAGATGAAAATATATGTGAACTAGCAGGATATTTGTTTGAATGAAAGACACTAACAATTGTACCTTTTCTAACAAATGCAATACCAATATTTAGACCTTACACTGGGTGGAATGAAACTGAAATATGTAAGCTAAACTGCATTATTTTAAACTAACTATATGAGTCTCTAGGGCATACTACCTTTGTGCATTAAGGTGGGGTTTAATAGAGACATAGAGGTTCAGGCCTGGAAAATGATGCCCTCTTAATCTGAAAATCCATTTCAGTTCTTTAAGTTCCAATAAGTTGATGTAATCTCCTCCTCTGAAACTAGGTTCAACTATTTCTAATACTCTAAAAACAAAAGAATGTCCCGGGCAGTTCAATACATGCTTGCTAAGGCATTTAGCTCATTCTGTTTTTAATGTCATAGGTGTGATTATACACCCTGTTTTAAGTTTTCGTTTAGTCAGGCCGACATAAAAGCTGGACATTTTGTACAAGTCGCCAAATAAATCAGACCTGAACTCTCACAAGTTGCTGAAAATCTTGGTTTAAAGACATAGTTGATTTCTGGGTGTATAAAGATTTGGTCATTTGTAATGTATTTGCAGTAACTGCATCTATGACAAGGGTAAGTGCCTGCATTCTCTGTAAGAACTTGCTCCTTTCTACCAGATCTGTCACATAACATTCTCTTAAGATTTTGATTACTCCTATAGACAAAATGGGGAGTTGCACCTACCAATTGTTGTGTAAAAGGGTCAGAAATTAGCACCTTCCAGTTATTATTAATAATTCTCCTAATGTTCATACTGTCATTTGTGTATGTAGTCATGAAGCTCAACGTTTTTCTTTGACTAGTTGGATTCATATACTTAGCATGACAGGTGGACTTATTGACTGAAGGTAAAATTATACTTTTCTCTTCTTCTAGGACCTGAGTTCTAATATTTTTCACCATTGTTTCGTTGTACTTTCTATCACCAAAGATTTTTTCTAGTGTGTCTGCTTCATGGACTAAATCCTCTCTGTTTTTACATATCTTGGATATTCTGAGGAATTGGCTCTTAACTATCCCTTTAAAAACATGCCGAGGGTGCATGCTGTCATAACACAAAATGGAGTTTCTCCAGCAAGCTTTCCTGAATAGGGTTGAACTTAGCCTACCATTAATAATACTGAGGCTTACATCCAGAAAATTTACTGCCTCATATGACATGTGGGCTGAGAATTTCAAATACGTTGTTGTGGACTCCAAATATTTTTTGAATTCTAAAAATTCCTCTTTAGAACCCTCCCAAATCAATAAAATATCGTCCACAAAACGGTAGTAAGCCAAGATTTTTTTGTAACATGGATGAGTGAAAATGAAGTCCCTTTCCCACTTATGCATCACTAAGTTGGCATAAGTGTTCGCACTTGGGGTGCCCATGGCTACCCCTGATATCTGCAAAAAGGTACGTTCCTCAAAACAAAATACATTGTTGTAGAGAACTAAATCTAATAACTGACAAAGGAGAATGATATCATTATTCTTGAGATGTGTGTGTGAGGATAGGAATTCTCTCACTGCCTGGATTCCTTCTATGTTAGGTATGGAAGTAAAGAGGCTAGTTACATCTAAAGTAACTAATAAATGTTGTCCTTTGATCAAATCTTTATCTAGGGATTCTAGGGACTCCAAAAGATGATAAGTGTCCTTTAAAATATTTGGAATTACATTGACTATCGGTCTTAAAGTTTTCTCTAAATATACTGACATCTTTTCAGTTAGCCATCCTTCGCTGGCTACTATCGGTCTAATGGGGGGGGGTATCACTTCTTTGTGCATTTTTGGCAGGCCTTTAATGGCCGGTAAAAAAGGTTTTTCGACATTAAAGTAATCATACAGTTCTTCTGTTACCTGGCCACACATAAGAAGATCATATATATCATCCCTGACTCTGGCTAGGATTTTAGATAGCTCAAGGTTGTTTATCTCTTTGTAAGTGGTCTGGTCACTAAGCATATTGTACATTAAATTTTGATATGTTACTTTATCGAAGATGGCAACCCCACCTCCTTTATCCACTGGTCTAAAAACTAAACTGTCATTATTTATCAAACTGTGCAAGGATGAATGTAAATCATTTGACATGTTAAAAAACATACATTTTCTATTATTATTCTTAAAGTAGTCATATAAATCCTTTTCACATAGTTCTATAAACAATTCGACATGTCCAGGTATAACAGGATGAAAGCTGCTCTTCTTTTTAAACTGGAAACTGTCTGTATCAACAACGTTAATTTCTGTTGGCTTGGCTTTAAAAAAGATTTTTAATGCTATTGAGCGCCCAAACAATCTAAGGTCTTTCAATATTTCTGGGAGCATGCTCCTTTGCGACGGGACAAAGGACAGTCCCTTATTAAGAACTTCTTGATCAAAAGCGGAAAGCACATACCTGGACATATTGAAAACAAGCTGGTTTCTCATTGATGGTATCTCCTTCTCTGGAACGCTTCGCTGTCTTCGGAAAGCTTTCTTTTCTTGGTCCAGCTGTTTCTTCTTTCTCTTACTGGCATTAGC
Organism: Protopterus annectens; assembly: GCF_019279795.1. Taxonomy (NCBI): domain Eukaryota; kingdom Metazoa; phylum Chordata; order Ceratodontiformes; family Protopteridae; genus Protopterus; species Protopterus annectens. The sequence goes on from NC_056736.1 coordinate 697,536,520, forward strand.
TTTTTTATCGGAAACGGTAAAAAAGCTTTGCTTTCATCTTTTGGGATTGCTCCTAGGTTTTTATGACAAAGCTTGTTGCGGTATGCCTCCTGGTTAGGAAGGGGAGTTGATGTAGCTGCTTCAATTGTGGCTAGGGCAGGACCTTCTGGTGGTGTAACGAAGTTTTCTCTCGAGCTGTCCTCCTGGTTCCCTCTAGTAGTTGTAGATGCCGGTTCTGTGACCGTTATGATGGTGTCATCAAACGGCGCCATGTTTGGAGCCTGCATACGGGTATTAGTATTGATGAGTTCTCTCCTCGGCCAAATAAAGATATTGCCCGAAGTAAAATCTTCAAAGTCGCGTTGCAGCTTTTTTTGTTTGGTTTGCTGCAACCTAAGGGCATATGAACTAACTTGATTAAACAAGCTATCCATTCTCCTTTGGTAACAATCATCAGTAAAGCCTTCAATAAGTTCTTTTTGTAAGTTGTTGATTTTAGAATATAATTCACTCTCTGAGAGTGACCTTAGATTGTTTGGGTGCTCAATAGCATTAAAAATCTTTTTTAAAGCCAAGCCAACAGAAATTAACGTTGTTGATACAGACAGTTTCCAGTTTAAAAAGAAGAGCAGCTTTCATCCTGTTATACCTGGACATGTCGAATTGTTTATAGAACTATGTGAAAAGGATTTATATGACTACTTTAAGAATAATAATAGAAAATGTATGTTTTTTAACATGTCAAATGATTTACATTCATCCTTGCACAGTTTGATAAATAATGACAGTTTAGTTTTTAGACCAGTGGATAAAGGAAGTGGGGTTGCCATCTTCGATAAAGTAACATATCAAAATTTAATGTACAATATGCTTAGTGACCAGACCACTTACAAAGAGATAAACAACCTTGAGCTATCTAAAATCCTAGCCAGAGTCAGGGATGATATATATGATCTTCTTATGTGTGGCCAGGTAACAGAAGAACTGTATGATTACTTTAATGTCGAAAAACCTTTTTTACCGGCCATTAAAGGCCTGCCAAAAATGCACAAAGAAGTGATACCCCCCCCATTAGACCGATAGTAGCCAGCGAAGGATGGCTAACTGAAAAGATGTCAGTATATTTAGAGAAAACTTTAAGACCGATAGTCAATGTAATTCCAAATATTTTAAAGGACACTTATCATCTTTTGGAGTCCCTAGAATCCCTAGATAAAGATTTGATCAAAGGACAACATTTATTAGTTACTTTAGATGTAACTAGCCTCTTTACTTCCATACCTAACATAGAAGGAATCCAGGCAGTGAGAGAATTCCTATCCTCACACACACATCTCAAGAATAATGATATCATTCTCCTTTGTCAGTTATTAGATTTAGTTCTCTACAACAATGTATTTTGTTTTGAGGAACGTACCTTTTTGCAGATATCAGGGGTAGCCATGGGCACCCCAAGTGCGAACACTTATGCCAACTTAGTGATGCATAAGTGGGAAAGGGACTTCATTTTCACTCATCCATGTTACAAAAAAATCTTGGCTTACTACCGTTTTGTGGACGATATTTTATTGATTTGGGAGGGTTCTAAAGAGGAATTTTAGAATTCAAAAAATATTTGGAGTCCACAACAACGTATTTGAAATTCTCAGCCCACATGTCATATGAGGCAGTAAATTTTCTGGATGTAAGCCTCAGTATTATTAATGGTAGGCTAAGTTCAACCCTATTCAGGAAAGCTTGCTGGAGAAACTCCATTTTGTGTTATGACAGCATGCACCCTCGGCATGTTTTTAAAGGGATAGTTAAGAGCCAATTCCTCAGAATATCCAAGATATGTAAAAACAGAGAGGATTTAGTCCGTGAAGCAGACACACTAGAAAAAATCTTTGGTGATAGAAAGTACAACGAAACAATGGTGAAAAATATTAGAACTCAGGTCCTAGAAGAAGAGAAAAGTATAATTTTACCTTCAGTCAATAAGTCCACCTGTCATGCTAAGTATATGAATCCAACTAGTCAAAGAAAAACGTTGAGCTTCATGACTACATACACAAATGACAGTATGAACATTAGGAGAATTATTAATAATAACTGGAAGGTGCTAATTTCTGACCCTTTTACACAACAATTGGTAGGTGCAACTCCCCATTTTGTCTATAGGAGTAATCAAAATCTTAAGAGAATGTTATGTGACAGATCTGGTAGAAAGGAGCAAGTTCTTACAGAGAATGCAGGCACTTACCCTTGTCATAGATGCAGTTACTGCAAATACATTACAAATGACCAAATCTTTATACACCCAGAAATCAACTATGTCTTTAAACCAAGATTTTCAGCAACTTGTGAGAGTTCAGGTCTGATTTATTTGGCGACTTGTACAAAATGTCCAGCTTTTTATGTCGGCCTGACTAAACGAAAACTTAAAAACAGGGTGTATAATCACACCTATGACATTAAAAAACAGAATGAGCTAAATGCCTTAGCGAAGCATGTATTGAACTGCCGGGACATTCTTTTGTTTTTAGAGTATTAGAAATAGTTGAACCTAGTTTCAGAGGAGGAGATTACATCAACTTATTGGAACTTAAAGAACTGAAATGGATTTTCAGATTAAGAGGGCATCATTTTCCAGGCCTGAACCTCTATGTCTCTATTAAACCCCACCTTAATGCACGAAGGTAGTATGCCCTAGAGACTCATATAGTTAGTTTAAAATAATGCAGTTTAGCTTACATATTTCAGTTTCATTCCACCCAGTGTAAGGTCTAAATATTGGTATTGCATTTGTTAGAAAAGGTACAATTGTTAGTGTCTTTCATTCAAACAAATATCCTGCTAGTTCACATATATTTTCATCTCCTCGGTTGTTTTAGAACTTTAAAGTCTTATAGTAATAGAGTGTATTAAAGTATAAGAAATGTATTTTAGAAGGGTTTTTAACAATTGTATATACGGAATTTTTAGAGCAGACTAGATTCTGAAATGCTCCTGAAAACATTTAAACCATTGTTACATGTTTTCCAATGAATTGGCTATTATTGTATTTATATTTATATATATATTCATATTAATACTTAGTCTATGTATTTACACTTTTAGATGTTTATATTTTTATATTTTTATATAGTGTTATAAATCTAGATTAGGAAGTTTGTTCTTTCCCCAGGTTCCTACTTCCCCCCCCCCCCTCCTTTCCTTCTTCCTTTTCCCTTTCTTACATAAATTCAACAAATGATTCATAGTTGAAGCTTTTAGAAAATGATATGTTTTTATCATATTTACATGTCTTCAACGTCTTTCCAAGCCAGAGGAGAGTTGGATAGTTTGTATAGCCTATGACTAGAAATTATTTTGATGTTTAAGTAACTTTGTAACAATGAACTCTTCAGAATCAAGTTTATACAATGTTCTAAGTGAACTGCTCTAACCAAGGTTTTTAAAGTCTAATTAGTCTTATTTAAATAATTGATTTAAATTGATTACCTTAATTAATTAATTATAGGAAAAGCCTGTATATATAACAGCTTGTTTCATAGCATTGTTTTATGGTCTGATGAAGCATACAGGAGTACGCGAAAGCGCTCACCACTAATAAATTCTTTGTTTTATTATAAGTCGTGCAGAGTCCGGAGTTTATGTTTTATCACCATTTAGTTTCTTGCTAACTACGGCCTTTTAGTTGTGGTGGATTTTATTTTTATACATAAACATTAAATATCTAATTCATAAGTATAAAGCAAAACAAACAAACAAACAAACAAAACAGAAAGCATACCTCATAGAGCAGCTGGGAAAATTTCTGGAATTTGCAGTTTACTTCTATAAAATGTTACCGAAATGATAATATATATTTTTTTAATTTAGCAGTAAAGCTTATTTCCTTCTTTTGAGGAACTAGTCTTTAGTCACCCCAATATTGAAACAAGGTAACAAGGTATGAGTCCTGTTTTTTTGTCCTTCATATAAGCCAATATTGTCAAACACTGATTATAAAATGTTTATATTGGTCTTATCAAATAAATTAAAAATGAATATGCCCATTCTGAATAGATGAAGAAAAGTCAAGTACATGTAAGTGCTAAAATAATATTATTATTTGTACAATATGCAGATTATGGTTTGAATATAGAGAAAGTCTTTGCTTCTTTAAATTGAAAGTGTTTTAAATGTGTTACAATGTACAGCTGTCAAGGCTCTTTTGAAAAGTTTTTAAATGAATTATATAATAAGTCTCAGGCCATTGCAAAACTACATGTTCATTTTTCACAAAAAGTGAACACAAGGAAAGCTTCTAATCAAAGTTTCACCCTATCTTTTATTTGCATAAGCAATTGAGAATTTAACAAATGTAGTAAAACAAAATGAAACACAGAGAAGGCTAAAAGTAAATGGTGTTTTTGATTAAAAAAATACTGTTTGTAGATGATGTGCTAGTAATTTTAATACATGTGATTTTTTTCTTTATTCAGTTCATAATTTTGAAGGAATGTCTAATGTTATATTTATTAAAAATAAAACAAATTCAATCTTAATTAATAAAATTATGGATTCCTGTTTAGCTGAAAATTATGTATATAATTGGACTTGTAAGCATCTAAAATATTTAGAAGTAAGCTTATCTAATAATTAAAAAAACTATTAAACAAATGAATCAAATTAATAGTGATTGCATTATTCAGAATTTTAAGGTGATAACATCAAATTAGAAAAAAATGTTCTTTACAGTTGAAAATAGATGTAATTAATATGCAGGGACCTCCAAGGTGACTGCCCTCCTTCTGGGATGGGGACACCTATCCCTTCTTGCCAGTACCTCAGGCATTCGAGCCACAGATCACCTGGGCCTTAGTTAGTCAAACTACTTTTTAATACCAAATAACACTATATCCATTTCTTTCTTTTGATATCAAACCGGGCTAGAGCAATGATAAAACATCATATTAATACAAGGGATAATGGCAGTATTCAGTTTTCTGATGTTGAATCTTATGCCTTAGCCCAAATATTTTTTAAGTTAAAACTCATTGGTTAGATATATCCAAGTCTGAGAAATGGAAAGAAATATTATTTGTAAGCATAATAAATTCAAAACCTCTAATCAGTCATTAGTAAATGAAATATTGTTACTGAAAAATGCACATTCAGGCTCTGTGGCATAGATGGATGAAGACCTGATACATAGCCAGGTGAACAGAGTTTGATTATCAGACCAGTCAATCGGTAAATGAGTCAGAGGAGTGAAGGAGTGAAGGGTCATGGCCTGCTATCCTTTCTTGGGGGGGTGGGGTAGATGTTGTTCAGCTGTTCACTGGGAGGTATGATTTCTTTAGTAAGGATGGAAGAAACTACCTTATTTGCTTTGAGGAGTGTGTCGGGGGAAGCATGTAGGTAGGAACAGTCCCTACCCAGGCACTAAGCTGTGTGTGGGGAGTTAGGCTTCAAAAAGAGAAAAATTAAAACCACTCTAGTGGCTGTTTGAGTGATGACCACTCTCTGTCAACCCTTGTCCTGGTGATGAGGAACAAATGGGCTGACTAGTGACTAGCACGGATGGGGGACAGAGAGTCAACAGGCAGTGGGGTCAAAGTGTACCAAAAAAGTAGACTTCACAGTGGGATTACCCAATTTGAAGGGGTATTTCAGAGCTACACAATTAAGGCTGGTATACATAGCACAAGCAGTAAACTGTAATTCCAAATGGAAAGGGATGATGATGAAACAGGTGGGAAGCTCAAGAAACAAGGAGAGACTGGGGATTTTGGATGCAGGCCTTTGAGTAGAATAACAATAATCATGCAGAATATTATATCCATAAAGTAGCACAAAGTATTCTATGAATTAAACCAACACGCGAATGGAAAAAGGAGATTCTGCTGATAGGGATGACTGCAATTAGGGATTCAGACAACAGGCAAGAGGGGGCTGGAGTTTACTGGAGAAAACTGGCAAAGGAACCAGGGTATTGGGAACAAATAACTAGAGAGGGAAGGGTAATAGGATGGGAAGACGCCAAGAATTTATTTGGACTGCAGGTTCGAGACTGCCTTCCCTGTCAAGGACTGATATCAGAGTGTAGGCAAAGAGAAAGAAATAGGGGGGCCCTAAATGAAAGACCAGCACTGGTAGAGTTTTTAATAGAATCTAGAACAGAAACTGCCATTAAAAAGGGAGTAATTAGTAGAGTATATAAAATATTGCATGATAGCTATAAGAATCAATCAGAGGAGGTTAGAAAGCTTGGGAAGAGAGACTGGATAAGTAATTTACAAAGAAACAATGGGAGGATATATATATACATACATATACATGTCTCCCAAATATGCAACAAAATCTAGGAGATTTGGGATTTCTGTCTGGAAATGTTTACATAGATATTTTTATACCCCAAGTGGATTCCAGACAGCAAATGTTGGAGGTGTGAAGGGGAAGAAAGAGATAATTGGGAACATATTTTCCGGGAGTGTGGTGAATTGATGGACTTTATGTATTCCCTGTGGGATGCACTGTTGGAGATACTGAGTGGGCAGATTGGTCTGACGAGGCAGATGATTTTTCTGAGCTATGATACAGAATCAGAATTGCTTAGACATGGTAGGGCCTTGCTGTGTCTAATAATGGTGGCTGCCAAAAAAGCAATTACTAGAAAATGGAAATCAAAATCTAAACCAACTATACTGCAAGTACTAAATATAGTAACAGAGATAAAACAACTGGAATTGAGATTTTTAGATAAGTGTAGGCGCAAACTACATAGGTAAAATGTTAATTGTGGGAACAGTACATACAAGGGAGGAATGAGGTCTAAAAGGTGGCAGGACTTAAATGAGCTATGTAATATTTGAGTGAGAAAGATTGGGTAGATTATAAGTGATATATAATGTTTGCAATTGGGAGTGTGTCAGTATGGTTTATGATGTAAAATGCTTGCCACTAGGATCATGTCAGTGTGGTTTGTTTTTATTTATATAAATATATTATTGCCTTTGTAGTACATGATAATTTAATAAAGATGTTTCTTGTTTAAAAATGGCAGGAATTAAATAATTTATGTAATATTGCTTAAGTTATATGATATATAGTAATATATGTGAAGCATAATGCTTATGTTAATATAGTTTGATTACTTTCATATGAATGTAAATTTGCCTATGTCACAAGTGATAATTCAATAAAGGTGTTTGAAAAGAAAGTGGACTCCACCATATGTTCCTTTTCATTGCTTTATGGTTTACTGAATGTTCTAATTCTGTAAGAATGCTGGATTGAAAGACAACAGGATTTTAATTCTGGTTTATCTGTTAAAAAGTATTACTATACTATCAGTAGATCATATAATACATTAGTATGGACTGCATAACAGAGAGTGGTTATTTTACATTGTGTTAAATATTTTATGTTTTCTAAAAATGGAGGCTGTGACAAAAAACTCAGGCCAATTAGATCAAAATGTCTGTTATCAGTATCATCACATGGAAATTGTTGTGACTTATAAATTAATCATATCTTATAAGAATCTCACTGGAGTTATTTGGAGTAGAACATTTATCCAATTTTCTCAGGTGCAGATAAATATAAATATTAACGCCTTCAAATAAATCAGCACCATTTCTATTTTGGAAAACATTTACATGGAAACTGATACAATGTGCCTTTTATATTCTATATAAGACTGAGAAATAATTTTGAAAAGTAATAGATATTGTACATATCTTTTGATATTCAATGATGATTGCTAACACATTTTTATTATTGCAGATTATCGTCAGAATTTTTAAACAATTCTAATCATTTGCTATATTCATTTGGTCAGATAGATGTCAGATATCTAAAGAGTGGCAGTTTTTAATGTTCCAGTCTCCCATATGTATTAATAAGGATCAGTCATCTCTCTCTCCCTTGGAACCTGTTAACAGTTTCCAGAAAGGCAAAACAATAAGGAAAATGCATTTAATTGCTTTCCTTTTTCTGAATTTGTGAATATAATCATGATTTGGTATGGGAAATAAATTAAGACTACTTGGATGAGAAAGGAAAACTCTTTAATAAAATACAAGTTTTGGCATAAATTGAAACTATTACCTATGTATACTTAAGATAGTCTTCAAACTCTAAGATACATGCATAAGGTGGATTTGTTATGGCATATGAAGGTTAATTAGAATGAAAGACCATGAATATATATTTTGATTGAAAGGATATATATTATAAACAGTGTAAACAGGTAATTTATGTGATAGTTAATTTTATCTTGTTTGTTTGTTTGTTTTTTTCTTTGAGGTGAGATAGTGTATGAATGTATATTAAGAAACTATTTATTGAATTCATCTTTATTCACAACATTTTAGCATTCATTTATGGAATGCTGTCTGCAAGTGATTTATAGTTATGTCAGACAAAAAACTGATAATAATTTAAACAGAAAAAGGCAAAATGACAATGAAACAGTAATTGTCAGCTGTTATGACCTCTATTTTAACATGTAGTCACATTTAAGTGTCTAGGGTTAGAAGTGATACATAGAATATCGTGTCAGCATTTGCAGGTAATATCTGCAAACCATTCATTTTCCAACACTACTAGGTAAGAAGTTTGTAGTAAAAGATACCGTGACAAATAATTTTCTGTTTGTAGTGAGCTGCGGTGGTACGGCGGTAGCGTTGTTTCCTCACAGCAAGAGGTTCTCCCGTTCGATTTGCGGCGTGGCTTGGAAGTGCCTTCTGTGTGGAGTCTGCATATCCTCCTTGTGGTTGGGTAGCATTCGAAAGACATGCATGCGTAAATGGGCGTGCCTTCGTTGAAGGTTGGGCGTCGAGCTGGCACCTCGGTGTTTCGTAAAAATCTACTGCCAATCATTAGCAGACCGAGTTCCGCTGTGGCGACCCCTTACCAGGAAAAAGCCGAAAAGACAAACAAGTAAGCATATCTGTACCCTTTGGGAAGTCAACCAACTCACCTAACTACTATGTTGATAATACACCCCTAAGAGTTGAACCAGTGGTCAGTGATCTGTGTATACATGTAGACTGTAGCCTTACCTTCAACTACCACATGTCCACTGTGGTGAGGAAATGCTGTTATGTTGCCCAACTTATAAGTAAGGGCATGGCATCTAGGTCCAAAGAGGTCATTATCTCACTGCACACCACCTTTATCAGACCAGTCATAGAGTACAATGCTGGCCAGACATATGCAGCAACTAGGGCAACCTCAATGGTTCCTTATAACAAAAAGATTACAAGGTGTAACAAACCCGCTGTATGCAGAGTGCCTTAAAGATCTTTCCCTCTACTCAGTATCCTATAGATTGTTGAGGGGTAATCTATACCTGGTTTACAAGGCATCCACAAACCCCACACTTATGACTCTCCTAGGTATTCTTAAGTAAAAGTGTACCAGAAATACAAGGTCTAGGGACTTAAATTTTGCCTGTGACTTTAATCAGAACATGCTGGAGAGACAGATATGTGCTGCAGAGACTGCCCCTCGTATGAACAGGCTTCCCATCCATGTGAAACTGAGTTCATCTATTACCCAGTTTAAGCACAACCTAGACAAGTGGTTGGGGAATAGGAAATTTACACCAGACCTAGCACCCATGTCACTTATGGATAGAGGTTGCTAATAAATGCCTGGCCCTCAATGTCCCATTTGGATACAGAACATATTTATTCTTTTGGGAAAACTTGGCTAGGCTTAGAAAGATCCCCCGAGTTCTTAGCCTAGTTACATGCTATGAATCTAGGCATTTGTAGTCCTGTGTATTATATCTTCCACATTGATGTCACAGAACTTTGCATATATTTAATTTTGCATTTGTTGCATCTTCTACAATAGTGTATACATGTTTTAAGTTTTTGTAGTTTGTAATTTCTGCATTTCTATAATTCAGTAAAAGTTGATGCTGAAAAAAGACAGATCAACATTACCTGTAGCTGTATGAGGTAAGATACTGGAGTTCTACATTTTGAAACATTAAAATGACATTTGAGCAGAACAAGCACTGAATAAGCATTCAGATCAAATGCTTAATAAGGAAGCACTCATTGATTCCATTTCAGTCATGACTATAGGGCAATTCATACAATTTAACCATTTTAAAATGCAGCTGAGGCTTTGGATCCAGAAATTCAGAAATAATGCTGGCCATGCTGCTGAGGAAGCTGATAGGATTTTATCCATAGTGGTGATCAGTTTTGAATGGAATAATTTGATTTACACATAGCTAACTCAATGCATTGAGTCAAAAACACACGCGATCTCTACAGCCCTTCACACCACATAACACATACCATGCATAGTCCACACACCTGTGCCTCAAAGACACTAAGGCTTCACCATAAACCCATCAAATTGGTCACAGGATACTCCATTGTGAGACACACAGATGTGCCTCTCACCAGGCTGGGTAAGGAGAACGTCATGGTTAGTTGTCTGTCAGGTGCCAGAATCCACCATATCACATACGCACTCAAGTCTCTTAACAACAGGTACTGTTATGACTCTGTCATAGTCCATGTTGGTGTGAATGACTTGAGATGTACCTCTCTGGACTATATGAAGAGAGAAATGATTGAGATAGCTGATTATGTGTCCCAGGCAGGTATGTCCCTAGCCTTAAGCAGTATTCTGCCGTCACCCAGAATGATGCCTCAATACAAACAGAAAATGATTGACTTTAACAACTGGCCTAGTTTCTGGTGTCATTCCAGGGGAATCCAGTACCTGACAGCCTGGGAAGATATGATTGACACATCACGATGCTTTGCCAGAGGTGGCCTGCATCTGTCTCATCTGGGCTTTAGGCTTCTGGCAAAGGCTCTTGCCTCCCCTATAGTGCCTTTTTTAGGAAAGGTGCTGAGGTTAAAACTACCAACAAAACACAAATTAAAGGTCATGCTGCTAAACGCTAGGAGTCTAAACATGAAAGTGCACTCATTGCAAGCATTCCTAACCCTGGAAAATGCTGACATCTGTGCAGTCACAGAAACCTGGTTCAAAGCTGCAGAGAGCACCCCAGCCTTACCTGGTTACTCATCCTATCATACATTCAGACCCCAAACTGTGGTCATCAAAGCTAAAGGAGGTGGTGTTTCAATATATATTAAAGACACACACACACCTCCAGGCTGGTCAAACAGTATGATGCACAGGAGACACTCCAGGTGCAGTAAACCATTGACAAGACCCCTATTCAAATCACAGCTAGCTACCAGTCCCCAAATATGACTCAAGATGCCCCATCCGCCTATTTGGACCTGTTCAAATCTATCAAGATTCAACCCTTTACCCCGATCCTGGGTGATTTTAACTTCCCAAACATAGATTGGAAGAACTACTCATGCCAGAACACAAATGCCCAGAGATTCCTTGATTGTGTCAATGCAAATGCCTTGGAACAGCTAGTCAATACCCCCACAAGAGGTGATAATATTTTGGACTTGGTATTAACCAACATGAGTAATCACTGCAGCATCCCTATAGTATCATCCTGCCTGGTAAGATCTGACCACAAAGCGGTCACTTTCAAAGTCACCATCTCTCCCAACCCCCCTCTAGCTAGGATCAGACATAAAAACTTCTCCAAAGCTGATTACAGCCTCTTGAGGGATGGTATAAAGAGCTTTACATCCCCTCCCCATCTGTAGAAACTGGCACCAATATCCAAACCTACACCAAAGCACTATATGAGCATTTATATAGATGTATGGAATTAGGAATATCCGACAGGCATACATCATCCTCCCCAAGGAAGAGTAAACCTGTCTTTGGCCATCTGCAATAAATAAACTCTAGAAAAGAAGGAAAAAAATTGCTTGCTAAGACCAAGAAGGAGCAGGGGCCCAATTGGAAACAACGTCTCCTTAGCCTGAACAAGTAAATAAGAGCACTAGTGAAATCCTCCAAAGCAAACTTCAAATCCAAATTGGCCACATCTATTAGAGACAATCATAAGGTCTTCTTCACATATGTCCCCAAAGTCAAAGGAAGCACCCAGATCTGTTCAGAACTGGTGGTTAAGGACACCACATATACAAATGCCGTAGATATAGCAAACTTGCTGGCTGACAGATTCATTGAAAACTTTACCCCTCGGTCCCCCCAATTAGTAAATCAGGACATCCCCAGTATCTGCCCCTTTCCCCTTATATCTGGGCAACAGGTCATCTTTGCTCTCTCAAAGGCAAAAAATACACCCCCCATGGGACCCGATAACATCCCAGGCTGCATCCTATGTGAACTCAGGCAGGAACTTGCAGCATCATAAGGCACCCTTTTCAACCAAAGCTTGAGCACTGGCTTCATCCCAGTTGAGTGGAGGACAGCCACTGTCATCCCTTTACACAAAGTTGTGGCATCCACCGATTCAGGAAATTATAGACCCATCAGCCTAACTAGCCTGATCTCAAGGCCACAGAATGGATTACCATGGACCTCATTAACAAGGACATTGGCAACCTCCAAACACTTGATCCCACACAGTTTGGCTTCATTAAGGGGAGGTCATGTCTGCTAAATTTGATCGACTTCTTTGAGACATTCACCACAGCCATGGATGAGGGGAAGATGGTGCTGATGCCTACCATGACCTGGCCAAAGCCTTTGACATTATACCCCACTCGGGCATAACAGATAAACTGTCTCAACTAGCGATCAATCCATATGTAACCAGATGAGTAGCAAACTGGCTCAGTGATAGAACCCACCTAGTCAAAATAGGGGAAGCCACCTCAAACAGTAGACCCATAACAAGCTGCATACCCCAGGGTTCGCTCTTGGGGCCTCTGTTATTTGGGAAATACTTTTCTGAGGTCCAGGCCAAAACCAGTAGGCTATGGCTGACCAAGTCTGCAGATGACTGCAAGCTGGGTACTGTCATCAATTCCCCTAGTGATGTGGACATCCTCCAAGAGGGTCTCACTCAGACAAATGACTGGTGCCAGAAACATGGCCTCAAGCTGAATACCAAAAAATGCATCATCATCCCCTCTGGGGAGAGTGACGTCCCCACAAATTATCACATTAATAGTAATGTCCTAAGCACACAATTAGTCGTGAGGGATTTGAGCACCCAGGTTGATAGCAACCTGACTTTTGACCACCGTGTTGCTTCCATTGTTCAGAAAGCCTTCTACATGGCCCACGTCATAAGTAAGGGGTATCTCATCCAGGGACAAGGAGGTCATAACATCCCTGTATTCTTCCCTTATAAGGCCCATTACTGAGTACAACACCCCTTTCGGCATGTAACACGCAAAGCACATGCAGCAGCTGGAGAGACCACAGAGGCTCCTCACCAGGAGAATCCAGGGCCTCAAACATCTACCATATACAGATAGGCTAAAAGTCCTATCCCTCTACTCAGTTTCATACAGACTCCTCAGAGGTGACCTCTGTCTGGCATACAAGGTGATTACAGACCCCACCTTGATGGGACTGCTGCTTATCCACAAGTCAAGCTCCACTCGAGTAACCCACACACACGGCCTCAACATGGTCTGTGACAGCAACAAGACTTGTTGGCAGGACAGATTTGTGTCCCAGAGACTCCTCCATCTATGAAATAGACTCCCTCTCCATATCAAGCAGAGTACATCTTCACCCCTTTTTAAGTGCAACCTGGATAACTGGATGGGAAGCAGAAAATATACCCCTGGGATTCCACCTGTGTCCCTGCTGGACAGGGGCATCGGGTGCTGATTTGTCTAAACATGGGCTAAACTCTTGGCTAGGCCTATAAGGGCCTCAGGGCCAATAGCCTAGTAACCTCCTATAATCTTATGATCTTATTGTACAGTCAAGTGAGGAGTGTCAAAGTGATTGACATTGTTTCATCTTGGTCCCTTTTATTATCAGCTCTGCTTAATCTAGAGAAAAGCCTGAACAAGCATCAGTTCATACAGCTACATATTCAGTACATTGTGATGTTGCTTGGCTTAGAAGGCAGCATAAGTAACCCAAAGCATGTTGTCAAACACTACTAACAGCATGGTAAGTGTAAAAATAAGAAAGATGAACTGGCAACACCATTAATCCATCGGTACGTATTGCTCACAGGTAGACAGATTGTTGCCTGTTTTCATATTATCGTGCAGTTCGTGTTTCACTGAGGACCATACTGCCTTACAGCTCCGCAGTCTGAACTTCAGTCCTGATGTGCCAATACTATCCTCATGGAGTCTGCATGCTCCCTCATATCTGCATCGACATTGTTGTTTCTCCTACTTCCCAAAGACATGCTCGTTAAATTACTACTTTCCTGTCTTTTGGCCAGAGTTGTGGCTAAAACAAAATCAACAAGGATATGCTCATTGACCGAGCAAATGAATAAAAAAATGTCACTCTTATAGTCATTTAAACAGAACAAAATCCCTGCTTTATAAGACATATTCCAGTGATATTAATATTATGAAGACCAATTAAAGGTATCTGTACATAATGAGAAATGATGTAACATTAGCAAGAACCTGAATCAAGCCTCCTCTGGTTTTCTTTTATCTGCAGCTGTCTAGAAATGGGTTTCAATCCAGCAAGTGACACATCAACGGGAAGTGTTGCTACTGCACTGGAATGCTGTTTACGCCGTTAATGAGAAAATGTGCAGTGTAATTTTAAACCACACTACGTTCATTGAAAAGCTTCAGCAAACAAAAAGACTAGTGAGGAATAGCGGACAGAAAGAAAGACATTAATATACAGAATACAGGGCTAATAGATTAGTGCCATCCTGTTGAGAAGATGGAATAAAAGCTATTCTGACAAAGTCATTGTCAGTTTAACATGCTTATTGTTGTTTAATTTATTTGATACATGAATGTGTGAAATTGGAGAAATATTACATAAGTATGGATCGTGGCATATGAAGTCTGCGTGGGATGCATACAAGTCATTATCTAATATATAAGAGAAGCATGTGGTGAAAAGGGCATGTTGTTTCCCTGATGACTAGGGAGGAGACTCTTAGTGACCACGTCTTTTGAATTATTTTCTTTTGTCTTCTGCTAAAACAGAATCGCTTGGACTGTATGACATTAAAATGGAGACAGGTGCTGAAAAGAATGCCTTTGAAATTATTGACTCTGAACCTCCAATCGGTTAGATATGTTATTTGATTTATGTCTGAACGACAATGTACTGCATGTAGAAAGTTGTAATAGACTGGACAGTTATGTAAGAGTTGAAGGGGGAAGTTCTATGGCCTGAAAAATTATGCAGTGCATATGGAAACCATATTAATTTTTCTCTCAACTGTTCCAAATTTCACAGAATGTCCAGATTTTTGCCTTATAGTTTTGGTCTGCTCCACATAAAATCTGTAGCTTTGTGGTTAATCATTGAGGATATCAGTCATTAATAGTTACAGATATTTCAGTTTCAGACTTCATATCCTTCAGAAAAAAGTAAGCTAATACAAAATATGTTATTCTAGCAATTATCTGCGTTTATAACAACAGTATTTAAAATCTGACCCTAATTTTGGGCCCTTGTCCTTTACAGTTTTTGTTTTGTCCAGAATTCATGCACTAAGGGGGGTTGAGAGGTACACATTTTAACAAATGGAGAAAGCATGCAAGATTTATTGTAAAGGATGAATTACTTTGAGTAATATCTGGACTATTAGAAATGCATTGATATATATATAGCTTTAGTAAAAACTATTGGCATAATGTGGGGGCTACACGCCCCACACCCCCAATGTGGGGGGCTGTGCCCCTCACCCCCCTTTATTTAATATTCTCACTCCAGGGTTGCACTGCAGTGGGGCAGGGGCTGTATTCCATTTTCGATCAAATGAACTTCGACCAAGTGAGCTTATCATTATCGACTAAGTGTAATTCGACCAAATGTATGGAATCCATGTATATATATATATATATATATATATATATATATATATATGGGTCTACTTATAATGAATGAAAACCTACTTACCCAACTTTCTTAACACCGGGATGACTTTGCCGAAACTACATTTAAATGAACACTCAGATCACCTATTGAAAACTCTAGGTAAGTAACCACTTGTCTACACCACAAAATAAAATAAAAACTTAATCAAATTAAACCCACCCATGTGAGGGGCTGTGCTCCCCACACCCCTCCTAATTAAATATACCAACTCTGAGATAGCACTACAGTGAGGAAAGGGGCAAAGTTCACTACAGTGGCCAACTGGTTACTTTCCTGGAGTTTTCAATCAGTGATCCGATAGTTCGTTCAAATGTGGTCTCAGTGAAGTCATCTTGGTTTTAAGAAAGTTGGGTAAGTGGGTTTTCGTTCATTAGAAGAAGACTCATATATATATATATATATATATATATATATATATATATATATATATATGGGTTCACTTTATAACATCGAAATACTGAAATGTCGAATTTCAGTATCTCGAAGCTATAAAGTCGAATGTTTGAAATAGCGAACGTTCATAATCGCGAATTTCACATATGTCGAATATATGTCGAATTTACGGTTATGAAGTTGCGCTACATAATGTCCAGGTTTGTGTTTTGGTTGTGCGCGGTGCCATGTGTGGATGTAGGTGTTATGTCAGGTAAGTGAGTGTTTTGTAAGGGTTTTGAATGGGAGTTAGAGTGTGTATGAGGGATTGGAGAATGTGCGTGTGTGAGTGAGCTTTTGTGTTGTGTTTGTGAGATCTCGGAGTTAGTATATATAAGTAGGGGGGGTGTGCAGGGGGGCTTGCCCCCCTGCTTGTGTGTGTGTGAGTTGTGTATGTGTGGTTTTTTTTATGTTGTGATGTGCTTGTTGTGTTGTATGTTTAGTGTAGTGTGTGCGGTGCTTTCGGTTATGTGGTTTCACGGTTTTTGTTTGTCGGTGTTTTGTGGATTTGGTTTTATAGTCTTGAGATACTGAAATTCGATATTTCAGCATTTCGAGGTTATAAAGTGAATCCGTATATATATATATATATATATATATATATATATATATATATATATATATATATATTATGTTATCTTTGAATAACTATGAGACACACAAGTTTGGGGATCAAGGAATTCATGAAGACAAGAAGGATTTGGACAAGTTTTGTTGTTTAAATCTCTGTAGTCCTGGTGGATGGGTTTTGTAATGGGAGATGTTTGGGTGTAGTACAGAAGCGAGCACGGTTTATCTTTTATTTTTGCAGTCATACTGAGGGAGTTTCAACACAGGCATCAAAACCTAGAAGATATACCGATAAATATAAAGGAAAAGTACAAAATAAGCTATTTATTGATGACCCCAAAAAGTTCTATAGAGGATTGGGAAACAAGGCAAAAGGAATTGAAACACAACCCAAAAAGAAGAAATAGATACATTTTGGAGAAGTATCTATGAAGATCCTGTGGAACATAACAAAGATGTTAAATGGACAGAAGAAGTAAAAGAAAGAATAAGAAGTTCAAAGGTACAGGATATGAAATGGGATGAGTTAATTGCCAAAGAGATTATAGTTAAGAAAAGCCTCCAATTGGAAAACCACAGGGTCAGATGCAGTACTATCTTCTGGCTAAAAGTATTAACATCTTTGCATGAAGATTTAGCCATGAGTAAGAACTATTTGTATGTTACCCTAAACAGACACCAACCTAGTTGACAACAGGAAAAACAATGCTCCTACTTAAATGCAAGTTATCCTAAAAATTATAGATCCATGACTTGCTTTCCAACGACATATAAACTATAAACTGGAATTTACGGTGATAGAGTTTAGTCATTTAGAAGAAAATTCAATCATGGCAATAGAACAAAAGGGTAATAAAAGAAAGTCATATGGAACAAAGGATCAATTGTTGCTAAATAAAGTCATAATGGAGAACTACAAAAAGGGGAAGAATCTAAGTATGGCATGGACTGACTACAAAAAGCATTTGATAGTGTCCCACATTCATGGATAGAAGTGTGCTTATAAATGTATAAGATACACCCTACACTGATTGACTATATTACAGTGACCATGAAACAGTGGCAGACCACTTTGCAATTAAGCCATAATAAAGGAGAAATTATTATTCTAGGGATAAAAATTCAAAGGGGGATATTCCAGGGTGACTCCCTGTAATCACTGCTATTCTCTCATGCCTTAACCCTTTAAACTATCTATTTAACAGATTAGGCCATGGCTATAATTTGGTTCCTAGAAAACAACAAAGTATAAAGACACAAAGATCTTTTTCGATGATTTAAAACTGTATAGCTCATCAGATCAGGAATTGAAAGCACAACTGCAAGTTGTCAAAACTTCTTCAGATGATATAAGAATGTCATTTGGTCTTGATAAATGTGCAAAAGCAACCTTTAAAGCAGGAAAACTGCAACACCAGGGAAACATCAGTTTGGGACAAGAATGTGATATAAAAGAACTTGAGCAAGAGGGAGTATATAAATATTTGGGAACTGATGAAGGATCCCCAGATTAACTCACTTTCCTTTCAGTACTGCTACGATTCTGCAGAACCTTCTCCTCTTATCTATTAACTACTTAATTCTTAACAAACAAGGTTTTTAAATTACTTATGTTTCTAAACAATGTTATTCAGAAGGTTTTTTGTTATACTTTACCTATGTAAAAATGTTAAATATGTTCCAATATGATTGTATGGGAATGTACTACTGTTTCTGTTTATATTTTATATGTGGAGCTTTTCTCCCTGGGCCTCCGCTGAAAATGGACCTGTGTCCAGTCAGACTTTCCCGGTCATCAAATGTAAAATAAAATAAAATAAAATAAAAAAAATAAATAAAAGATGACCAAATGCAAATAAAACTTAGTAAGGAATATTTTAGAAGACTTAAATTAATCTTGAAAACAGCATTGACATAAATCAATTTGCTCTTTCTGTCCTAACTTACAGTTTTGGAGTGATTGACTGGCCTCAGAATGTGTTGGAAAGATTAAACAGGAAAACGGAAAGGATGCTTCATGCTCACCAAATGATTTATAAAAATCAGTGCAAACCAAGATTATATATTCCCCATTCCGAAGGAGATATGGGCCTCCTTGAAATTGATTACATGTACAGATCTGCCAGTCATGGGATTGCATACATATCTGCTGACCTCACAAGACCCAAATGTAGTGAAAGTTTTGAAACATGAGGAGAATAAATCTAAGATGACTTCCCTGCTTAGTCTAGCAGTAGCATATCGGTGTCAAGCAAGAATGGAAATCAAACCAGAAGTAGATAAAAATTAGTCAGCAACTGAATATGCCAAAAAATAAAAGAAAGAATATAAGGTGAAAGATCTGACAAGAAGGCAAGAAATGTGGAAAATGCATAAATATATTTGCAAGTACAGAAAACATCTGGAAGAACCTCATGTTGATCAGGATCAAATGCAGGATTAGTTAAGTAGAGGTGAATTCGGACCAGAAGATGAAAGGTTAATATAGGAGCCAAAGACAGTGGGCTACATACATGTTCATTTATAAAGTCCATTGAACATATGGACGAAACAGACAAATGTAGGTTTTGTGAAACAGAAATAGTCACACACCTTGTTGCTGGTTGTGACATACTAATGACCGAAGAATTGTATACTTAAAGTCATAATAATGTGGCAAGATTGTTGCACTGGGGATTGTGCAAACATTATGGTACTGAAGTAGCTGAAGAACACTGGAAACATAAGCCACAAAGCATCACAGAAAATAAAGTCTACATCACATGGGATCACCTATTACCAACAGTTCAAAAGATAGATGTGAGAAAACCAGATATAGTGTTCCATGAAAGAAGACAAAAGTAGCATTGATTATCGAAATATGCTTAGGGATGTTAGGGTGATTTTTCCAAAAGTAAGCTTGGTGTTGCATATAGGCTAAATGTCATCCAGAGAAATCAGTCATTGTACCTATACAGGAGGGCCAGCCTTAATAAGATGGCATAGTACTCTGAGAAGTAGAAAATGGGCCTACATATTTAGGACTGAAGATATCACTGGAGATTTAAGATACACTATTGGTTGTTGGAAGGAGATGGTGGAGAAGGTTGAGAAATGGCCGAGTAAGGGTCTCACCCTCATGTAGCATATAGAAGTGGTCAGAATGACAGTGTTTTATATTTTGCATCACATAAGTCATCTGTTGGTGGAGCCTAAATGTTTGGTGAGTGTGAACCTGCAAGTGGCTTGGAAATTATTTATTCTGAGATGAATTAGGTCACAGAATGCATGGGAATGAAAGTGGTAGGAGATTCAGCCAGCTTGGTGCATTACAAAGTGCCTGTGAATTTGGAGCAGTTCATACATAAGGATACAGCAAAGGAGGAGGGAGAAAGGCAGGAGAGAATGAGTGGGATGGGAAGATCTGGTACTGTTAGCAGATCGTGATAAAGACCATGAAGGAATAGTGCAAGTCAGATGGTTGGCAGTAGAATACAGATGAAAGGGAGACTTTATAGACAATGTAAGGAATGTGCTGGAAAGAAAGTCCTAGAAGGAGAATTCTGGAGAACGTCAAGTATTCAGAAAGGGTGCTGTATGATGTTAGCATCATAACAGAGTCAATGTAGAGTTAAGGATTTCAAGGTGTTATAAAATAAGTTTCAAGTCTAGCAAGGAGAATTGCTAAAGTGTATACAAGTGGAGAAAAGTAGTGGAAAGATGAACTGAGCTGATGCAGGAAAGAGAAAAAGTGTGAAGGAAGGGTGAATACCTGGGGGCAGGAACACATGAGGAAGAGGAAAGACTGGGTAGGTTGTATACTGAGACCCATGGAGGTGAAAAGAATTGGGTGGACTGGATTGACTTGCAGGGCAAATAGGGAACTGGAGATAATTTGAGGAAGACTTTTCAGGGGAAGCTAGAGAAGTGTGTGGAAAATGAAAAGGGTAATTTCTTCTGTGAGGTATGCAGTTGAAAATTATACAGATGGTACTAAACTTCGATTA
This sequence comes from Protopterus annectens, assembly GCF_019279795.1. Classification (NCBI taxonomy): domain Eukaryota; kingdom Metazoa; phylum Chordata; order Ceratodontiformes; family Protopteridae; genus Protopterus; species Protopterus annectens. Next base: position 697,557,396 of record NC_056736.1, read on the forward strand.
GGCTTAAAGGTGAAGCACTCATTTATTTATTTTATTATTTATTTATTTATTTATTTATTGACATTTGTTTACTGGAAAAGTCTGGGCACAGGTACGCTTTTTCAGCAGAGACCTGAGCACAAAAGTTCCAAAGTAACAGATATAATGTAAGCGATATTTACAATAACAAATTTAATAATGCAGTTTAAGTGAATACATAGCATTGTAGTCAGCATAATAAAATTTGTATTGATATTTACAAACAATATACTAATGGAGGCAGACAAGTATTGGAAATTTAAGTGCAGGGTGCTGACATACATATTCAATTTAATTTATTAATTTACTAAGAGGTAGGTGAACTGGTCCGAGTGGATTGTTTTCCGTGACAGCCTAGGCCATAAGGCCAAGAGTAGTAGAATGTATATGAACAGTTTAGAACAGTTAATTTTCATGTTTATGGTAAGTGAGAATAAACCAAGGCACCTTGGAAAAACTAGACATTCAGGGAGAGAACATACAAACACCATGCAGATAGTGACTGAAGGTTAGGACTGTACTCTGGACCTAGAGCAGGCGGTAAACCAAGCCTGATGAGCCATGACATAGTGTTGGGGTCATAAGTCAATACTAGAATAACTGCCCTGAAGGGCCATTTTAATCCTAGCCAATAACTCAAAAGTCAGAATCAAACCCTGTACTTTATGTCAGTGAGGTGAAGACCTTAACCATTATGCCAAACCTACTTCATCATTTGGTGTTTTGAGTAAAATGGAAACAGCAGAAGCTCTGAGGTAGAGTGGGGAAATGGGCAAGGTTTATATTCAGTAAAACATGGGAAGCTTTAGAAAATTAGTGGAGGTAGTTAGAGAGGGAAAGTTTCTTATCCATTATAAAATTAATAGGGTTGAATCTGGGGGAGGAAATAGTATGTTTGGCAGAGACACTATTGATATATCCAAAAATCCAAGAGTGCAAAAGGACCGGGACAAATTCAGAAGTAAGTTAAAATAAGTAAGAACAGACATCCACCAAGGCTAAGTGTAGAATACAATTTAATTGTCAGAATAAAAAATGGTAAAAGATGGTCAACTGTTTATTTTAACATGCTGTTGATGTGTGTCTGAGTGTGGTGGGGGTGTGAGGGAAATCCTTTTTATGGTATATGGCATTTTAGGTTTATATAGCTCTTCTGTTAAATAATCATTGTCACAAATGATGTAAGAAATGACAGCATACATTGTAGGATCATAGGAATTAAGAGTTACAAGGCAACTGAGCTACAAGGACATATCTACCTTGCCAGTACCCACCTTTAGATCTTGCCTCTCTGTTCAAGGAGGCCTAGGTCAGTAATACAAGGAGGGGGTGGGGGAGGATTTATGAACATCCATCCAATTGTCCAGCTCTTTTTTAAAGGCAGACAGTGAATAACTTGAAGAGGCAGTTTGTTCCAGAGAAGAATGTTGCGTGACAAATCTATCCCTCTTCTTTATCTTATTTATTTGCAGTAGAATAAAATCTCTGACCTTGGTGTTAGCTGAACTGTTTGAAAAGTATCCTCCCAAATTGCAAAAAGCTTCCTCCAATTTACAGCAATAAAAGTATTAATACAAATATTACAGTAAGAAGTGTACCATATTAAAAAGATTAAGGCACAGAGGGATCAAGATGTTGGCCTTCCTATAAGTATTGTGTCAGCATGGCTCCATAATACATGCCTTTTTATTTCAACCACCACATTATTAAGCACAGCTCTCTGAAAATCAGATATTAATAATACTTTATAAACATATTCACCCTCCATCTATATATTTTTATAAAATTTCCACAGACTTTCCTGAAAAGGGTGAATTAAACCATCTGAGTGTGAACCGGGACTTCCCTGCTGCAAAGAAAGGAATGGATTAGTACAAGCATAGTTAAACTTAAAGGAAAAACAAAAAGATCTTTAATATTCAAAAATACTTTCAGTAACTATACTAGAGAAGGAAGTTATTTTAAAATGGGCACAAATCACCAGACAACAAGTAGACAAAAAAATAGTAACTAAAGTAAAAACAGATCGACTCCCTGTCCTTGAAGATTTAAAAATGGCACTACAACTGCTGCATGCTACCCAACAATTCTCCAACCAGCTTCAAAAATTAGGTAACACAATAAAATCACTAATAGATTGGAAATAGAAGCAAAGGTGATGAAAAATGAAATAAAGATTGACCAACTTCAATAACATTCTCAATCCAGTGGTAAGAGTATCCGTGATATTCAAGTAAAACATTTGGAACTGGAGGGCACAAGCAGACACAACAACGTTTTGGTGCGTGGAGTACATGAAATGTGCGAGCAACCAAAACTGAGAGCAACCATACACCTTATATCAAATCTTCAGCTACCTCTTAGAAGACTAAGCTGAAACTAATAAGATTATTATTGAAAGAGCACATCAAGCAATGAGATCATCAGCAATTCTTGATAAATTAACAAATCTATGTTAAGCTATTAAATTACCAGGAGGTCTATAAAATTTTTGCAGTTGCCAAAAAGAAGAAACTGTTGAACTGGAATGGTAATAAAATTACTTTTGCTCAAGACCTCCCTATGCAAATTAAACAAGATCGACAGAAACTGTCATCAATCTGTGCATTTCTAATTTCTATAAAGATTAAATTTCAGATGAGATACCATTCCATTTTAATATTTCAACATAAAGGAGCTAAATATTCAATCAGGTCACTAGAGGAAGCAAGGCAAACCTTCCTTACTGTATTTAGTCTATTTCCTGAATGAAGGATGCTCAATATGATAGACTATGCTTGTGTAATATCATTTTACCATGAGCCGTGATGGAGGAGGTTGGTGTATTTGCTGAGTTTGATGGAACTATCTTACAACACTTAAAAATGTGCTTTATAACTGGAACTTTAATTGTGCTGAGTGGTGATTTCCTGATTCAATGATTGCCTGGGGTCAATTTATACTCAGCGATAATTATCTAAGACACTTCCTGCTTCCTTTTTAATGAAATCCCTTTGAAAACATTTGCAAACCATTTCTACAGTTATAACTGAGTAAACGATGGTATCTTTATTTTAATTCAAGTGGATTTTTAAACTTAATATACTATTTTCTATACTTTCGATTATATTAAATATTTCATTATGCAGGAGCAGATAACCTACACTCTTATAAGCTGGGAATTGCTGGTTGAAGGCTCATTGTGTCTGTTATTCTGAAAGTGTCTTAGTCCTGGTTTAAGCATTTGGCTCCAAAGCAGTTATTTTACATTAGGATGGGTGCGTTCTGGACTCTTGTGGCAGGAGAGTGTGGCCTACACCCTTCTAAGCTGAGAATTGCTGGTGAAGGCTTATTGTGCCTGTTATTCTAAGTGTCTTTGTTCTGGTTTAAACACTTGGGCTCCAAAGAAGTTACTTTACATTAGGAAGATTTGTGGTCTAATCTCTTGTGGCAGGCAGGAGATAACGGCTTACACCATTCTAAACTGGAAACTGCTGGTTGAAGGCCTATTGTGTCTGTTATTCTGAAGTATCTTATTTCTGATGTAAGCACTTGGGCTACAAAACCAGTTTTTTTTACATTAGGAAGGTTTGTGGTCTAGACTCTTGTGGTGGGAGAGTGTGGCCTACACCCTTCTACGCTGGGAATTGCTGCTGAATTGCTACTTTATTTAAACTGTTTTTTGCTCTTGTGACTGTGATTGTATGCACTTTAAATTTAAAGTACTTCTGCATTTTATATCATAGGCTACATTCAGACTTTCTGAATCTAGACTCTTTGGTATCACTTGAGCACTAAAAGCAGCTCCTCACTGAGAGACTGAAAGATCTGAGCCATCTGTTGGTTCCCACTAAGTATAAGTGCCTGATTTTGCTCTTATATTACACTTTTGATTTGTATTTGCATTCTCCTATCTTCTTGAATTGTCTGAACTGTTTTTGCCACATTTTACTATATACTGTACTAGTTCAGCTGTAACACAGCCCAGTTCCAGGTTTGCTGTTTCTGGGTCTGTTTTGTAATTCCTGAGCATCAAATTCAGGTCATCCTTGTTGGTGAAGGCCCCTAGGCACCCTTGTGGGAGGAAAGTGCTGTCTGGGTTCTGTCTAATTGAGGGTGATTGACTAGAGCTCAGAGAAAGCATCCTTACTGGCTAGTTTGAGTTAAAAGGGTTATTTCTTGTTTTATTTAAGCCCTGCATTTGTACTTGTTTGCATGCAGTGCACCACCTTGCACTGCCGCGTAGCAGTGGTTACTGCTGGTGGTTATAGATGCAAAAGTTTTGCTTGTTAAATTTTCCATTAGCACTTTGCTTGTGGTCCTTCAGAGTTTTTTGTGGCTGTGCTCTACTGTCAGGTGGAACACTAAGCCTAGCCTCAGAGGTACCAACCCACCTCTACCCTCTAGCCATTCCTAAGTGTGACCTCTTTTCCTGACAGTATAAATTTACTTAAAACTATGGACAGACAATTGCTCACAGTTTCTCCAGCCAGTTTGGTTAACATGGGCATCCTGAGGCAGTGTAGCAACTGCCTCATGTTCACCGACAACTCTCTATTCCTAGTCCACAAAAAATAAACATGTGAGAGATGAAACTATATTAAGAACCTTGAATCCATGCTCTCTCACATACCAGTCAGTACATATGAAAATTAGCGGGTTGTCAGCATGCACATATCACCTCTTACTCCACCCAAACCCACATCACACATACCTAAATATGCAGAGGTCCTCGCCAGAAATGTACCTAAACACCAGAGACCTCCCTCACACAAACACAAGTATGCTACACATAATACTTCCTCTGTAGAACATAACACAAATAATAGCTCATGCACCAGTGTCTCACCTGTCAAGCCCTTAAGGCAAAACACAAAACCAAACATATCAGTCATAGGTGATTCCATCGTTAGACACACAGATGTCCTTCTTACCAGGCTGGATAAGGAAAAGGTCATATTCAGTTGTCTGTCAGGTATCAGGATCTGCCATATCACACATGCATTTAAGCCTCTCTCAACAACAGCTACTGTTATGACTCTGTCATAGTGAATGTTGGTGTGAATTACTTGAGATGCACCTCTCTGGACAATATGAGGAGAAACATTTCTCAGTTCTTGGACTATGTGTAGGTAGGCAGGTATGTCCCTAGCCTTAAGCAGCATATTACCTTCACCTAGGATGATGCTTGAATACTAACAGAAAATGATTGATTTCAATATTCAAGTCATTGCCAGCTACAGGACCCCCTCCATGAATCAGGACACCCATTCTGCCTGGGTCTATTTGGATCTGAGTCTATCAAGATACATCCAAACACCATGGTTTTGGGCAACTTTAATTACCCATCCATTAATGGGTAAATTACTCATGCTCAAACTCACTTGCTCAAAGGTTCTTCGACTTCGTTAACGCCAATGTCCTGGATCAGTTGGTTGACACCCTCACAAGGGGTGCCAACATCCTGAATCTGATGCCTACCAATATGAGGGAACACTGTATAACCCCCACTGTGAGCTCTTCCCTGGTGAGATCTGACCACAAATCAGTCTCATTTAAAGTAACTATCACACTTGACCCCTCCCCCCAGCATCAGCTAAACTAAAAACCTTCTCCAAAGCAGATTATAATCTCTTACGGGATGGTATAAATAGCTTCACTGCACCTACCCCATCAGATGGAAATGGTAACTATTCTGAGTTCTACACTAATGCTTTATACAAGCACCTATATAACTGCATTGACTCGGCTGTACCTGATAGGGTCAAAACAAGCTCCTCATGTCGAGAAATCTGCCTGGTATACAACTGTCATTAACGGGCTTTACAATAAGAGGAAGAAATTACTGTCTAAAAGTAAGAGGGAGTGAGCTCTAAACAGGAAACATTCCCTCCTCAGCTTAAACAAGCAAATAAGACTTCTTGTGAAGTCCTCCCATGCAAACTACAAACCCAGATTAGCTTCCTAAAAATAATGACAACCATAAGGTGTTCTTTAGTTACATCCGTAACCTAAATGGAAAGGCCCAGATTTGTGCTGAACTGGTGGTTAATGATACCACATATACTGAGCATGTGGACATAGCTACCACCTGTCCCCTACCTTGTATCTCTAAAGAGCAGGTAGCAAATGCCCTCTCTAATGCCAAAAACACAGCACTATGGGACCTGATAACATCCCAGGCTGCATCCTACATGGGCTCCCACAAGAATTAGCAGCACCATTGGGTACTCTTTTCAGTCGTAGTCTAAGCACCAGCTCCATCCAAGCTGAATGGAAAATGGCCACCGTTATTCCCTTGCACAAAGGTGGTGCTTCCACTGACCCCCAGGAAGTATAGACCTATTAATCTGACCAGCCTTATCTGCAAGGCCATGGAGCAAATCATCATGGACCTTATCAACAAAGATATAGGTAATTTCCAAACACTTGACCCTACTCAGTTTGGACTTGTCAAAGGGAGCTCATGCCTGTTAAACCTGGTGGACTTCTTTGAGACAATCACCAAGGCCTTGAAGGGGGGGAAATCTGTGCATACAGCCTACCTAGACTTAGCCAAAGCTTTTGACACTATCCCCCACTCAGGCATCATTGACAAACTCACACAGCTAGATATCAACCCTTATCTCATTAGATGGGTCGCTAACCGTCCCACTGGTAGAACACATACAGTCAAAATAGGGGAATCCACCTCCAACCGCAGACCTGTAACCAGCGGTGTACCACAGGGATTAATCCTGGGACCTCTGCAGTTTGGAATCCATTTCTCCAACGTACAAGCAAAAACTAAAGGTCTGTGGCTGATAAAGTTTACTGATGACTGCAAACTGGGAGTGGTCAAAGACTCTCCAAATTATGTCAACGTCCCACAAGAGGGTCTTACACAAACAAATAATTGGTGCCAAAGTCATGGCCTTAATTTCAATGCAAAAAAATGCATTATCATACCTTTTGGTAAGGCGGTGTTCCTGCTATCTACCACATCAGTAGCAACACCCTAAGTCCACACTCAGTGGTGAGAGACCTGGGCACACAGGTTGACAGCAACCTTACATTTGATCACCATGTCTCCACAGTGGTAAGAAGGGCATTCTGTATTGCTCCTATCATAAGTAAGGGTATTGCCTACAGAAAAAATAAGTTATAACCTCACTGTACTCTTCCCTCATCAGGTTAATAATTGAGTACAATGCCCCTTTTGGTATGTGCATTTCCAAGCACTGGCAGCAATTGGAGAGACCACAAAGGTTCCTCACAAGGAAAATTCAAAGTCTTCAGCATCTGTCCTATGTAGATCATCTGAAATCATTGTCACTTTATTCTGTTTCATACAGATTACTCAGAGGTTATCTCTGCCTTGCATATAAGGCAATCTCTGACCCTGCTTTATTGGAAATGCTGCATATCTGCAAGTGAAATGGTACATGGGTTACTCGCTCTGAAGACCCTTAACCTGATATGTGACATTAATAGAACCTGCTGGAGGGACAGATTTGTCTCCCAGAGGTTACCAGACCTTTGGAACAGACTCCCACTTCATGTCAAACAGAACACCTCATTGGCCCTCTTCAAACACAGTCTGGATGATTTATTTATTTATTTCACATTTGTTTACCAGGAAAGCCTGTCCGAACACATGTCCTTTCTCAGTGGAGGCCCGGGGAGAAAAGCTCCACAAGTGACAGTAAAAAAAAAACATCTATATGCAAAATACATAATCATAAGGGATTGGTAGTACAATAGAGGTAATTTACAACATATTACAGGACTAATAAAACAGAGGATGGAGCAAGTAAAATAAGTTAACTACAGTCAATTACAAATGGAACATATGCGCAATAACTTTGAATAGTAACTACAGATGATATTGGCATTCAAGTACATATATAACATCTCACTTGAAAAGGGTAAGATTAGTATTGTATTAAGTAGTTTTGAGAATATAAGGAGTTTTCAATAAGGAGGTAACATTGCAAGATCAATAAATCAGGGAAACTAGTGAGTGTAGTTTGTATTATCCGTGGGAGATACAGTTACTGAGCCATGATTTATTAAGGTGATTTTTTAATACTTTTTAAAAGAGAGGCAAGGAGGTAGTGGAGGATATTTTGGAGGGTAAAGTATTCCAGATGAGATTCACCTGCCTTGCTGTTGGTTTTAGCTCTGTCAAGCAAGAATTTTTGAGTAGAACATAGAGTTATAGTACTAGTTTGTGATTGTAACTGGTTTTGTAGTGCAGGAGTGTTATTGGGATGGTTTAGTAGTTTGTGGGCCAATGTATGTTGGTTGTAGAGTAAAATCTGAGGGAGTTCTAACCAATCTAGCTGTTTTAGACCCTTACAATGGTGGTTCCTGTTAGGGGAATTAGATGCAAACTTAGCTATTTTGTTATAACATGATTGCAGTTTTGCTAAGTCAGATTTTTTGAGGTTAATGAAAACAGGAGAGGCATAGAGAAGTGTGGACAGGAGGTGAGTTTGGGCTGTAGTGGACTTAGTATTGTCTGTAAGAAAGTGTTTGTTGCGGTAGAGAATGCCTAGTTTTTTATGCACCTTTTTAATACTCTCGGAGATATGGCTGTCAAACTTAAGGTTACTGTCAGTTTCAACACCCAGGAGCTTGGTTTGGACTGCTGTTGAGATAACAATTTTGTTTAGTGATGTTAGTGTGAATGAGGGAGAGGGAACAGTGGATTTTGTGGGGTGGAATAGCATAAGCTTAGTTTTCTTTGGATTAAGGATCAGCTGAGAGTTTGTGATCCAGGCTTCTACTGCTGAAAACTTATATTAGGTCTGAGATTGTAATAGTTCTAAGGTGCAGTTTGCACAAATTAGTGAGAATCATCAATGTATTGGATGATCGTGGCCTGTTGGGTGGCAGTATGGAGGTCATTGGTGAAAAGAGAGAGGTGTCCAAGGATGGATCTTTTAGGCATCCCTAGATTGACAGGCAGAAGGGGAGAGAGTTCATGTTACCAGAGGACAGTTTGTTTACATTCTTGTAGGTAACTTTGAAACCATGTGAGAGTGGACTGATTGAGATTTAAAACAGCAAGGACCAAAATTAGTTTAGGATGTGACAACATATTGAAAGCTGTAGAAAGGTCTAGGAATATTGCTGAAATGTACCTGCCATTGTTTCTATGGGAATTCACTGTGTTTGTAAAGGACAGTAGAACAGTGGTGGTGCTGTGCAAAGGATGAAAGCCATGTTGAGTACTGGATAATAGTTTGTGATTGAGGAGGAAGGACAGGAGTTATGCAGTGACTCACCTTTCTAAAATTTTTGATAGTGGGGATAGTATGGCAATAGGGCAGTAATTGGTCAGTTCTGCATTATTTCCACCTTTGTGGAGTGGAATAACATGGGAAATTTTCCAGATATCTGGGACTATGTTTTCAGCTAGTGACCTGTTAATAAGGATAAACATTGGCTAGGCTATGACGTTTGTGACTATGCTAAGAGAATCAGCAGAGAGTTTGTCTGCTGATAATGTAGTAGATATGAGTTTACAGAGTAGTTTTTGTATCGTGGCAGTGGGGACAGGTTTGACGGAGAAGGGGTTGTGAATATACTTTCGCACTTGGCAAAGTGTGTTGGAGACGGATGAATGATTATTTTGTTTAACTAGGATTAGGATGTATTTAGTAAATAATTTGTTGAACTTGGTAGCAATATTTTCAGAAGTGCTGGATGTCTTAGGGGAGGGTATTTTTGATGTGCTGGGTGTGAGTATAATGTTAATAGCTGTCCACATTTTTTGAGGGTTGGTTTTATGCTTGTTTTGGATATCTTGGTAGCACTGAATTTTGTCTGACTTGATTGTTTTCTTTAACTTTATTTCTCCATTACCTATAGGGTTGTTTTATATCTTGTGTTCTAAGTTTTGACCACTTGAACCAGGCTTTGTCTGTGGTTCTGATTAATGACCTAGTTTCTTTGCTAAGCCATGGGACAATATTAGATTTGACATGGATAGTTCTTGGTGGTACACGCACATTCAATATATTTAAGAAGGTTGACTTGAAGGAGTCTATGGCTTCATTCAAGTTAACAGTTTTTAGTGGTTCCCAGCTGCAGTTTTTCAGGGCAGATATAAAGTGTTCAGGGTTAAATTATTTTTTTGGTTCTGATTAGCTAAAAGGTAGCAGTTTGGGCTGGATTGATGCATTTCCTTAGTAATTATGTTGGCTGGTAATCATGTAGTGTGTCTGGTAGGGATCCTGCATCATGTGACAGGTTAGGTTTATTTGTTAATATCCGATCAAGTGTAGAGGATTTATTGGAAGTTTTGTCGCTTCTAGTAGGTACTTGTATGATTTGAGTAAATCCATATAAATTGATGAAATTAGATGGTTTATGAGTTTACCAATCAATGTTAAGATCTACCATAATCATAGTTTCCTGGGGAAAGGTGTTAGAGGTCCACTGTAGTAGGTTCTCTACTGTAGGGATATTATCACCAGGAGGGATGTAGATGCTAATGATGTCAACATGCTTTTGAGGATTGATATTTGATTTGGCTGCTAAGAGTTCAGCATTGTTAAAGATGAGAACACTTATTTTAGAAGGCAGAACATCTAAGTGTTTTTTTAAACAAAATTGATATGCCACCCCTTTATCTGTTTTTATGGTCTTTGAGTATGATATTATAACCTGAGGGTAGTATCTCATTGTTACTGATGTGAGGTTTAAGCCATATCTCTGTTAATACCATAATGTCTGGTGAGTAGTGCATTAGGTGGGCATGCCATCTCTCTGTTAATGCAATAAATGTCTGGTGACTAATGGTCTAGATGTGCATGTAGTTCAGTTATCTTGTTTTGAAGGCTTCAAATGTTGGATGGGTAATTGTGAATTCACCCCAGGGGTTCCACCTGTGTCTCTCTTTGACATGGGCAATAGGTGCTGATTGTGGAAATAAGGGTAGAACTTGGCTAGGCTTATAAGGGTCATAGGGCCATTAGCCTAGTAACTTCCTATGATCCCATGATCCTGTGGTTTAGCAAAAATGAACAGATTGTTGCTCTAAGTCTTATTGCTGTACTTACTAAATTTCTTCTTCATTAATTTTAACTATATTATCCATTACGGGAGCTAAGCAGCAAGACTTGCGCTGTTGTAGGACAGCATGCTATGGTTACCCTAGTTAAAAGGCATTTTTATCTTGGTTATTATTGTTAACAAATTAATGTGTAGAGGGTATATATTGCATCAGTGTTACTGTCATATGCTTGTAACCCTTTATGCTATGTTACATTACTCTCTTCCAAGCATTCTAGGGATGTGGCTAGGCACAGGTTTTAAACAGGAAGATTTAACTGCTATTTGCCTTTTGTAATACGCTTATTTTTAAATTATTGGTATATAATTTATGAAAATCTAATTTTTTTCTGTCCCACTAAACATTTTTGTTGGGGATTTCAATGTGGATAATTGACTCATGGAATGTTAAAGGAATCCAAACATATAAAAAAGAAATGTATTTTTCCACTTAACTTTCAAATTGAAAGCAGAAATTATATTTGTGCAAGAGACTCATATGATGCTTGGGCATTGGTCTCAGGTTACTGGGAAAAAATGGCTTAAAGTAATTATTGAATCAGGTAACAAATCTAATAGCAGTGGAGTTGCAGCTATTATTAATAATTCCTTCAAAGACACTACCTTGCAGCAAGATTCAGATGCTCAAGGAAGATGGTACTATGTAATAATTAAAAATGCATTTTTTGACAAACCTGTATTACTTTTGAATATCTCTCTCACTCATATATATACCTTATATTAAACAACACAAATCTATCATGACAATATACAAAGTACTAAACCTTATCTCTAACTATTAATATATTGTTGGAGGGGACTGGAAAACCATTAATGATCCTGTGGCTACTAGAACAAACAAGAGTAAACTGTACAATATCAATCTACTGCAATCCCAGACTTAAAAATCAGATTTTAGTGTATATGATCCTTTTAATTTTCAAAATAGCAGAAGCTCACTATTAAAATTCACCTATTACTCTCCTTCTTATAAAACCTGGGCTAGGCTAGATTTCTTTCTGATATTAGGAATCTTTTTCAGAACTGATCTTACTTTTTATACAGAACCGAGGTTCTTTTGTGATCACTCTAGAATTATACTCTTAGAATCAATTGGTCTAATGCCTGTAAATTAAAACACACCAGTTATAATTGGACTTTAAACCCTAATCTACTTCAGAAAGATGATGTTAAGCAATAAATTATGTATTAAATAATCTCTTAAACAATTTTTCCAACCTTCAAATTTCTTTTGATATTCAATGGTCTCCCACTAAAACACAGATCACAGGTATTTTTATAAGTAAGCATCCTTTTAAAAAAGATCTTACAGGTTGAAAAAAAATATATATATATATTAAAGAACAAGATCTGCAAACTGTAGCAGGAACTTCATTTAGATTACAAATCTGATTCTACAAAATATTTAACTGGTCTTCAGAAAGAACTTTACTTATACACGGCACAGCAATACGTTTACAAAATGAAAACTCTAGCTAATTATTCAGAATGGGCACAATCCCCCTCCAAACTTTTGTCATGGGCACAAGCCCATTCCAAACTTTTGTCAGTACTTATACATTTTATATCTGGACAAATTTTATAACACAAGAGAAGAAATTATGCAGTCTTTGTTTAACTATACCCGCAGGCATATGGTAAACACAACCTCTTTTTTACTCCACAAGAACGAGACCAATTCTTAAGTCAGTTAAAATTCCCAAAAATAAGCCAATACCAGCAGAATCTTGTTACAACACCTTTTACTGAGCAGCAAATCTTACAAATAATTAATAGCCTTGAAGCTGGCAAATTGCCTGGACCAGATGGTATCATTGCAGAATTTTGCAAAACTTTTGGCCAAAGAATTTCAAAAATATTATCACACCTATTTAATTTTATAAAAAACAATGGTATTTTGGATTTGTATCTTAATTCTGAAACAATATTTATTCCTAAAGCGAACTCTGATACTAAAAATCCATTTAGTTACAGACAGATTTCTGTTATTAATGCAGATATTATAATATTTGCTTCACTGCTGTCTAACAGATTGCAACCTATATTGTGAAATGTAGTTTCTCCCTTCGCTGTGGCACAGGGCATAAGAGCTGTGAGCTCCTGCTCAGAGCATAGGTTAGCCAGGTTCAAATCCAGATGATTCTCTTTTGCTTAACAATAGGAGCCTTAAACTGAAAATGCATTCACTGGAGGCTCTTCTCGCACTGGAAGATGCCAATGCCTGTGCGGTCACAGAAACTTGGTCCAGGGCTGCAGAGAGCATCCCTGCCTTACCAGGCTATACCTCATTCCACACATTCCAACCCCAAAATGAGGTGAGGATGATTAAGGTGGTGGAGTCTCTATCTTCATTAAGGACAGGCACACCTCCAGAATGGTTTGCCAGCATGATGCACTGGAACTATTCCAAGTGCAACTGACAGTTGGCAAGACACCCATCCAAGTTATAGCCAGCTATAGACCCCCCCCCATGACTTAGGACACCCACTCCTCCTACCTGGATCTACTTGACTTCATCAAGGTACCCTATAACACCCTAATCCTTGGTAACTTCAACTACCCCATCATAGAATGGGTGAACTCTTCCTGCACTAATGCACTCACCCAACGATTCCTTGACTTTGTCAGCTCTATCACACTAGACCAGCTTGTCTCATCCCCCACAAGGGGAAATAACATTTTGGACTTGGTTCTCACAAACATGTGAGACCAGTGCACCACTTCCACAGTATGTTCCTCCTTGATGAGATCAGTTCATCTGTCTGTCTTATTCGAAGTTTCTGTCCCACCCACCCCCAGTTGTAATCAGGCTAAAAAACTTTTGAAAAGCTGATTACAACCTACTGAGGGAGGGGAGCAGTAGCTTCACACCACCGCCCCCCATCAGAGGATCCAGACAACTATGCTAAACAGTATGTCAGTGTAGTATACAAGCACCTGTATAACTGTATGGACTAAGCCATACCCCACAGAACTAAAACCTGCCCCTCAAGGAAACACAAACCTGTCTGATGGACATCCTCTCTCAACAGGCTTTACAACAAAAGGAACAAACTGTTGTCCAAAGGTAAAAAGGAACAAATTCCAAATTGGAAAAAGTCCCTCCTTAGCCTCAACAAGCAAATTAGATCACTAGTGAAAACCTCCAAAGCCAATTATGAATTAAAACTAGCCTCCAAAACAAATAGAAACCTCAAAGCCTTCTTCAGTTACATCAGGACCCTCCATGGCAAAGCCCAGGTTTGTTCCAAATTAGTAATTAACAGTATCACTTACACTGATCCTGTTGACTTAGCCAACCTGCTAGCAGATAGGCTCAGCACAAACTTCACCTCCTGCCTTCCCCCAAAGGCCCTTTCAATATCCCAGATACTTGTCCGGCACCTCACATCTCTGTAGATCAAGTGTTTAAGTCCCTATCCAAGGCAAAGAACACAACTTCCATGTGACCTGATAGGCTGTATTCTGCACCATCTCTAGTGAGAACTAGCTTCACCATTGAGCACCCTACTCAACCACAACCTAAGTACAGGCTTCATTCCAGCAGAGTGGAGAACTGCCATTGTCATCCTCTTGTACAAAGGTGGTGGGTGCCAGTACTGACCCTGGAAACTATCCCCCATTAGCTTGACAAGTCTGATCTGTAAAGCCATGGAAAATATTATTATGGATCTCATAAACAAGGACATAGGCAGTCTCCAAGCACTTGACCCCACCCAGTTCGGATTCATCAAGGGCAGATCTTGTCTGTTGAACTTGGCTGGCTTCTTTGAGAGTATTACCAAGGCCCTGTATGAGGGAAAGTCAGTACATACAGCTTACTTTGACTTGGCCAAGGCCTTTGACACAATCCTCCACTCGGCCATCATTGAAAAGCTAACACAACTTGGCATAAATCCCTACATCATCAGGTGGGTGGCCAACTGCCACACTGACAGGACCCACAAGGTCAAAATAGATGCCTCCATTTCTGATAGCAGACCTGTCACTAGTGGAGTCCCCCAGGGATCTGTCCTGGGACCCTTATTGTTTGGCATCTACTTCTCAGAGGTCCAGGCAAAGACAAAAGCGCTGTGGCTGACCACATTTGCATACGACTGTAAATTGGGTAGTGTCATGGTGTTATCGACTCCCCAAATGATGTTAACATACTGCAAGAAGGCCTCATAGCAACTAATGACTGGTGCCAAAGTCATGACTTCAAGTTAAATGCAAAAAAATGTATCATCATACCATTCGGCAAAAGCATGGCCACTACTGATTACCACATCAATGGCAACCCCCTAACTACACAACCTGTGGCGAGACACCTGGTTACTCAAGTTGGCAACAATCTCACATTTGACCAACATGTGGCGGCAGTGGTCAGAAAAGCATTTTACTTGGTTCATCTCATAGGTAAAGGGATTGCATCCAGAAAAAAGGAGGTTATTATCTTTCTATACTCCTCCTTCATTAGACCAATAATTGAGTATAATGCCTTGTTTGGTACGTACATCTCCAAATATCTGTGCCAACTGAAAAGGCCACAGAAATGCCTCACAAAGAGATTTCATGGCTTCCAACAACTGTCCCATGTGGACAGTCTCAAATCACCATCACTCTACTTGGTATCGTACAGATTGCTCAGAGATGATTTGTGTCTCGCCAAGGCAATCTCAGACGCTGCCCTTCTAGAGATGCTCCATATCTACAAGTCTAACTTCTCGAGCATTACCACCTCAAAAGGCCTGAATCTAATATGCAACATCAACAAAACCTGCTGAAGAGACAAATTTGTCTCCCAGAGGCTGCCTAGTCTCTGAAATACACTTCCTATACACGTCAAAAAGAGTACTTCACTGACCCTCTTCAAGCACAGCCTTTCTGAGTGGATGGGAAACCACAAATTTGTCCCAAGGGTTCCACCTGTGTCTCTCATTAACAGGGGCAACAGGTGCTGACTGAGGTTTCTCTTTTGGGGATCAACTCTTGGCTAGGCTTGTAATGACCCCAGGGTCATTAGCCTAGTAACCTCCTATGATCCTAATTAATCTGGCTTTATACAAACTAGACTAACCTGTGACCATACATTAACACTGAATATTTTGATTACACTTACTAAACAATATGACAATTTATTTTTCACACTTGCACTTGATGCTTCTAAAGCTTTTGACCGACTCAACCTAGACTTTCTCTTTTTAGTTATTCTGCACTTTGGTTTACCATAAACTTTTATTAATTTGATTAAAAATCTCTGTACTAATGCCCATCCATCTTTATATATTAAGAAGGTTATTTGTTCTGCAATACACAATGTTAATGGAACAAGACAAGGATGCCCATTATCCCTGTATCTATTTAATTTATATAGCACAAAAAACTTTTTATCATATACCAGAAATTTATAACACACAGATAGCATTAACAGCATTTGCTGATGAATTAAAC
Source organism: Protopterus annectens (assembly GCF_019279795.1). Lineage (NCBI taxonomy): Eukaryota > Metazoa > Chordata > Ceratodontiformes > Protopteridae > Protopterus > Protopterus annectens. The sequence goes on from NC_056736.1 coordinate 697,573,890, forward strand.
CTCTACATCACCCTACCTAACACTGACGTACCAAAAATTTTGCATTGTATTGATGTATTTTCAAAATTGTCTAATTAATAAATTAAATTTGCTTAACCCACCATTTTCTTTTACATTCAAATTATAACCTAATCAATTACTTTCCTGATACTAAAATTAACAAACAGTTCTATAAAATAACTTGGCATAACATTTCATCACAATCTTGTTCGCTTCTATCAATTAACTCTAATAAATTATGGATAACTATCAAGCAAGGCATTTTCAGATGGAATAAACTTAAACTTCCTTTGTTATCTAAGGTTGCCATCATTAAAATGAATATTTTGCCTAGACTACATTCTGATTTAATGCATCTAATTTGACAAATAATTTTTTTTAAATTCAATGCAAATTTATCCAAATCTGTGTGGACTCCCAACTCTGTTAGAAT
>NC_056736.1:697579322-697669322 GCF_019279795.1 Protopterus annectens
ATGTGGTAAAAAACACAGAAACTGGCACATCAGTATTCATGTGCCAAAAGAACAGCCTTGAAACATGCAATATTTTACTTTTTAAAAATAAAAAAAACTTCGTTTTTTGCAGAGGGCAAACATCCTGCTCCCAGTGCCCCTGTACTCCCTGTTAATTATATATGCTAACTCCAAGATCTCACAAACATTAGGTTAGAGCAAAGTTCCTGACAGGTAGATTTGTGTGAACTTGCACATGTATTGAGCAGCTGTCCAGTCGACGATATGCAGTAGACTAGGCAACTGCCAACTTACACTCACTAGAATCTATGTATATACATGGGTCCACTTCTAAATCTCGTAGCCCATAATATGATGTTCACATTCTTGAGACGAGAATTCCAAAAACACATAATCATGAATGGCTCAAGTTTCCCAGGGCATGTAAACACTTGTCCAGCATGTAGAAATATGCCCTTTTACACCACTATAGTGCGATCCTGGAGTTGGTGTATATCTATATATATATACGGATCTAGGACATTTCACCAAAAGCACATTTCACCGAAAGTCAAATTAGTGTGCACTTTTCACCGAAAGCTCAATTCACCAAAAACACAATTCACCAAAACACATTTCACCGAAAGTTGCATATGGCCTTGTCCCCACTCTAGTGCGACCCTGGAGTTAGTATATATAGTAGGGGTGCCCCCCACATCGGGGTGTGTGTGGGATGTAGCCCCCACATATTTTAAATGTTTTGAACTATATACATGCATACTTGCAATTGCAGCATATTACTCTTATCCAAACATGATATATACTTAAAATATGTGGGGGGGGGCTATGTTCCCCACACCCCCCTACTATATATACTAACTCCAGGGTCGCACTACAGTGGGGATAAGGCCATATACAACTTTTGCGACTATATATATATATATATATATATATATATATATATATATATAGTTGGGGGTGGGGGGGTGCAGGCCCCACCTAGGTGGTTGCTTTATCAGCTGGTGTGTTTGCATTTGGTTTTGGACAAGAGTTTACTTGCCCAGGGTGACTTGAGCCATTCACGATTATGTGTTTTCAATGTTCTCATCTCGAGAATGTGAATGAGAATGTTATGGGTTACGAGTATTAGAAATGGACCCCTATACATATATACAGTATAATTTAGCAGTTAAAAAATGAGTAACTGTCTGTAACAGAAAGATGCAAACACTTTTGTTACTTATCTGTAACATATGGTATTTTCAGATTTGTGCATCACCCAAGTCTTTACATTCAAGGACATAATTTGTGACTGTTTATTAACTGAATATAGTTTCTTTCTTTCTTTCTGTCCTTTCTTTATTGTTTACTTTCCTAATGCCCTTTTATTTGCAGCATCTTTTAGACTGAGAAATGAGTAACTCAGCTTGATGACAATAACAAAGATTATTTTTCTGTCACAGATTAATTGTGTGCATTGTCTCGAACAGGGCAATTACGGCAACATAAGATCTGACAGCAGATCAATGTACAGATTAACATTCTTTGCAGCTGGCTGATCAGAATGCACATTCAGCTGGTTTCTGCAGAGATATTAGCAGCATACAGATATGTACGACTTGAACAGTGCAGTACAAAGGACAGTGATAAGTCATTTGTACCAGTTTACAAAGGCAACCTCAGGAGTTAAAGTCTGTCTTTGGGGTGAATCTCGTAAGAAAACCTAACATTAAATTTTAAGAGACTCAGACTGGAGAATGAAGAGGAACTTATCTCCCAGAAAATTACCCTGAAATTAGTTGTAGAAAATGTTGAAGAACAGCTGGAACCAACTGAAGATACCAATATAAAATAAACAAGTTACTTTCTAGTTTCAGAACTAAATTGGGCAAATATTTGGGAGTTAGATGTGATGACCTATTAAGGTCACTAGCTCATTCTTTGTACAGATGTTAGCATGCATATCATTTTATAGCTAACTTTAAAAACAGCTGCACCACACTCAAGCATTTCTGCAGCATAATCCAGTGGTCCATATGAACTCGCAGTGTTATGTCCTTGTACATCAGAGACTGGCATGTTTCAAATTTGTATGCAGGTGTTTATTTTATTCTTGTTTAAAGCTAAATGCATGCTTAATGTTTTTCTTGTATATCTACATTATATGAAGCTAAATTACAGGGTTGCATTTTTATGTAGCCAGAGAATGTGCAGATTCAGCCTGAAACAAAATAGAAAAGGTATAACATCATGAACTTTTATGATGAACAGCACACTATGGTAGTCGAACAGACCTTCCGATATAAAAATTATGACTTTTGCTTTCCATTTTATAGGTACAACTGCTATTAGTGAATTGCATATGCATGGATCCTAAATTTATTGGAACAATGACAAACAAATGCGTGTTTTCTTTACCATTGTTTAGACAAGACAAACTGGCATTGATTCAGCCTTGCAGAAAACTGCAATCTTGGTTACTCATGAAAGTCTACAAACAGTATCACATTGGTCAGTATTTTATGTTCTATAACTCTAAAAGGAGCTAAAACGTAAGACTCAAACTTACTAGCAAGCATCATGAGCTATGTCCCAAGACAGCTGCATATAATGAAAGAGATTCGCAAACTTCCCTTTGTCAAAGCATCATGTGAGATCTGTAGAGTTACATTTAAAGAAACAGCATTTCACTACCCTGGTGTATGAGCAGTGCCACACCAAACTTGTCTTTGTTTCTCATTGCATTGTGCAACTTGGGATTCATGGACTTGCTTTTCACTTGCAACAGTTACATTACAGAATGTTGTGCTAAAGTCATGATTTCTAAAAACTGTGCATCCAATAAGATTGAAACTTAGGCAACCATCACACTATACTAGCTCTAGACATGTTGATCTTATAGGGAAATATCAGTATAGCTTATGATGAAAGTGTAGCTAGGTTCTGAAAGAATCAGCTTAAGAAGAAACATCTGATGTACTTACCCAAAAGTGATTTGTGTTGCCATTCAAAAGGAGACCGAGAATGCTTCAATAATGCCACGAGTGTTTGAACCACCTATATAAGGTATGAGACCGCTTCAATAATGCGTCAAGTATTTGAACTACTATTATTAGGTATGAGAATGCTTCAATAATGTCACGAGTATTTGAACCACTAATATTAGGTATGAGAAAGCTTCAATAATGCCACGAGTGTTTGTTCCACTAATATAAGGTAAACCGAGAGGTGATAACTTGATGCACTCTGGTTTGCTTTTAGTTTCATAGGTTCATAGGTAGGTACTAGGCTATTGGCCCTAGGGCCTATACAAGCCTAGCCAAAAAGGTACCCTGGCTTTCTCCACCCAAGAAAATTATTTTCCTGTGCCCCTGTCAAGCAGAACCACAGAAGTAATCCCTGGGGTGAATTTCCTATTACCCAACCAATCATCAAGTTTTTCTTGAAGAGTGCTAATGAGGAGCTCTGTTTGACATAGATAGGTAGTCTGTTCCAGAGTATGGGAAGTCTCTGGGACAGGAATCTATCCCTCCGGCATGTTCTGTTTATTGTGGTGACAAGGTTTAGGTCCCTAGAGCATGTAGCTCGGAGGGATTGGGATTTCTTTAAGTGGAGCATGTCCAACAGCTCTGGGTTTGACATAGCTTTGTATGTTAGGCAGAGATTGCCTCTGAGTAGGCGATATGCGACGGAGTAAAGCTGCAGTTTTTTGAGACGGTCTGCATAGGGCATCTCTTTGAGGCTGGTAATCCTCTTTGTGAGGTATTTTTGCGGCCTTTCCAGTTGTTGTAGATGTCTTGTGAGGTACATACCAAAAGGGGCGTTGTACTCTATAATGGGTCTAATGAGTGACGAGTAGAGGGGAACAATGACCTCTTTTTTTCTGGATGAGAAACCTTTTGTGATGAGGTGTGCCATGTAGAAGGATTTCCTGACCACTGTGGCGATGTGATTATCAAAGGAGAGACTACTGTCCACCTGTGTCCTAAGATCTCTTATCACACTTTCTGTGTTAAGTAGAATACCGCCTATGTGGTAGTTCATGGGTACAGAGTTTTTACCAAAGGGGATGACAGTGCACTTTGTGGCATTGAGCTTCAGACCATGGCTTTGACACCAGGCATCTGTCTCAGTGAGGCCCTTTTGTAGGATGTCCACATCGTTAGGAGTTTTGATTATGGATCCTAGTTTGCAGTCATCTGCGAATTTAGTTAGCCAAAGACCTTCTGTGTAAGCCTGTACTTCAAAGAAGTAGACACCAAACAGGAGAGGACCCAGGACTGAACCCCGTGGTACTCCACTTGTCACGGGTCTGAAGTCTGATTTGGAGTCTACTACTTTCACAGTGTGGGTTCTGTCAGTAAGCCAGTTGGCAACCCATCTTGTGACATAGGGATTTATACCTAGCTTACTGAGTTTATCTGTAATTCCAGAGTGGGGGATGGTGTCGAACGCCTTGGCAAGATCTAGATAGGCTGTGTGAACCATTTTACCCTCATCCATGGCTTTGTTGACTACTTCAAAGAAGTCTATCAGGTTTAGGAGACATGATCTGCCTTTTACAAACCCGAACTATGTGGGGTCCAGAGTTTGGAGATCTTCAGTGTCTTTTGGAGCAGAGTAGATGTCCATATGTCACAGAAGTCTGGTAAGTAACTCAAGAGGATTAATCATGACTAAGGTATTTTAGGGATTAATGAGAGTGAAAGAGAAGAGGCATCTGGGAAATACTAATGATCCCCTTCCTTCCTTACACAGGGTTGTATGCTGTGGCCTGGGAGTGTGACGGACACTGAATATTTAGTCCAAATCTCCCTTGTTGTCAAATGGTCCAAGATGAAACATTGAGATCATCACCATGTCATCCTTGAAAATGTTCATCTGCATCATGCCATCATGTGTAAACTAATCAGGAAGAACCTTTCAGAGACTCACTGTTTCTGATGATAGGGGATGCACACGAGGTGGACAGGAGTTATTTTAAAGGGAGATCAAATGCCACTATATAAACAATATCTTTCTCAAGAATAATGTTGGCAAGAATTGTCTGCAGTTCCATTAAGACAGAGGAAGTCAAGTACATAGTCTGAGGTGGGTGTGAATTCAAGATGGCTCCCACCTGGGGCACAGTACTGGTGCATGCTATTCAATTTAGTTAATTGATTACACATTCTATCAACCAAGCATTGTAGGTATTAACACTTGTCAACTGCACATCTGGTCAATTTGTGCTATAGACAGGTGAAATTCTGTTGACTATAGCACAGGCTGCAGTATTTTACCGTGCTGATGATTGTGCAGCTGTAGAGTTCATATAATTAAGTAACTTGCTGTGTGAGCAAAGCCCTCACACTGACAGGCTAGGGGGCAGAGCTGCCATCATAATAGCATTGTGTTTATGTTTGTGCCAGAGTCTGAGTTGGTTGCTGTTATCAGTGTGCTTTATAAGGTTTTATGACCTTTTTTGTGTAGTTCTTTTGTAGTTTAGATTTTGATATTAGTTTATTGGATGGATGGAGTTAAGGTGAATGATCTCATAGAGAAGCGTGATAGGTTTCCTTTTGTAATCAGATTTGTTTTGCTGGCATGTGTTTACAATGGCCAGAGTATGTGCAAAACATGATGTGTTGATTAGTATCTAAGTCATCAAGCCTACTAACGTTACTGAGTGCGTCATGCATTGTGTGGTGCACTAAGTGCTGGCAAATGAAGGTCACCAAATCTGAAGGGCACATACCACTGGCACCCAGGCACCCTGCACATGTACGTGCACACACACATGTGCACATGCGCATAGGCACACACACAACACACACACACACACACACACACACACACACACACACACACACACACACACACACACACACACACACACACACACACACACACACACACACACACACACACACACACACACACACACACACATTCTGACAGTTCTGTAAATAAATACAAGGTCTTGTTATGGTGATGTGTAATCAATGACACTGAAGGTTGAATGGTAACTTCAGGTGCTCACATTATAGGCTGTTGTGCAAACTACAAACAGGTGTGCAGTACCAGCCTGTGTGATCTGCATGTCAGTGGTGGTGTTTTTTTTTTTTTTACAAGATGCCTACACAGGTGCAATGTGTACTGCAAGAGGCTGTGTACCATCTTACCTATAGGTGCCACATTGGAGTATGGTGGGGATCTATGAAAGGATTTGGCAAAGATGAATGCCTGGGTCAAAGGGGTGTCAATTGAGATTCACTGCAGACAAAAGCAAAGCATTATTCCTTGATTACAGTAATCCAGAAATAAGGTATCAGCTGTGCATGTGGAATGACAACTTCAGGTGCTCACATTATAGGCTGTTGTGCAAACTACAGACAGGTGCGCAGTACCAGCCTGTGTGATCTGCATGTCAGTGGTGGTGTTTTTTTTTTTTTTTTACAAGATGCCTACACAGGTGCAATGTGTACTGCAAGAGGCTGTGTACCATCTTACCTATAGGTGCCACATTGGAGTATGGTGGGGATCTATGAAAGGATTTGGCAAAGATGAATGCCTGGGTCAAAGGGGTGTCAATTGAGATTCACTGCAGACAAAAGCAAAGCATTATTCCTTGATTACAGTAATCCATGAATAAGGTATCAGCTGTGCATGTGGAACTGAGGGCAACAGAAGAAGACAAAGATGTAAATGATGCAAAGGTAGTAAAACCAGCTTGACTAGCAGTACAATGAGGATGCAAGAAGGACATGAAGAAATGGACAAATGGCCATAAATGAAAGATAAAGTTTTATTTATTTACTGCTGCTGATCTTGAAGCAGACCAGGGTGACTACATGTCTTATCATCGTATTTCATCATAATAGGAAGTAATCTAAATCAATCAGTTTAACTGCTTTTTTAGTGGTAGCTGACCTTCCTGTTCTGACTGATTTGGGAACTTTCTCAAATAACTAGAATTTCTAAGTATACTGTTCTAAGAGTATATTAACTTAGTGATAGGTCAAATTCATGGAAGCCATTTTATATAAGCTTGCATGATCTCAGAGGTGGGAAGAAATGCAGGGGGTCTGCACCTAATCAATTACAAAAATATTTTGTACATTCTTGCTGTCTCTGCATGTCATAACAGTGTATTGATCAGTGAACTACTGATAGTTGTAGGTGTGGAAAGGGGAAAGTCAAAGCTGACCCCAAGTAAAAGACTGATGGACCAGTAGACATAGAATATGATTGATGTGGCATGCTCTGGTTACAAATAAATAGGCAGTCTCAAAGGAAGCTTGGCTGAGGCCTACAGCAAACATGAGTTAGACGTGATCATTGTATAAGGATTTGTAAGCCTTGGTAGGTGCAGAAAAAAGGCTGTTCTAAATGTTAGAGTTGAAAAGAATTACAAATACAGAGCTGGGCATATAGTTATACAGGAATCGATACAATTATGATTAGTGTAAAAGGGAGAATGCTTATATGTTATAAGTCATAGGATTAAAATAACATGAATATATATATATATATACATATATATATTTAATTTTAGATGTGAATATTAAATGAGAAGTAAAGGAAAGATGGGAAGAGTATGTAATGTAACATATGATTTTGAGTAAACAATGAGGTGTTTTATAAAGCAGTGGGGTGAGCCTAAAATAAGAGACTACTGTAAGAGAAAATAAGATAGAAAAGAAGGCAGTCACATTTTCAACTCCACTATTCCAAATATATTATCAGTAAGACCTTAATAAGATTAAAAAGTAAAAGCTAACCTTGCTCCTTGGCTTACTAAAGAAACACGATGGTGTATGCTATGAAGAGACAGGACATGGAAGAAGTGGATACAAAATAAAACTTAATCAGCTATTGAAAAGTTCAGGCAGATGAGAAACCTAACAAAGCATCAAATAGAAACTAATACGCAAACCTACTGTTTCGGGTTACAGCAAAGACATCATAATAACCTTATTTTTTTTTTGGAAATCTATTAACAAGTTACTTAAGGTAGGTCAGTTCACCACACCTGCTCCTAAAAACAGCAATAGCTCAGAATAGCTAACCAATATAAATTTCACTTTATCCAAACTGTCCTTAAACTGCTTGAAAGCAACCCTTCTAGTCTTTATTTCCCAACAATTCCTTAAAATCAGCAGATGAATTACTAAACTGTGTTACAAAATTATGGAACTCCATCCCTCACTACTTTAAACGTATTGCGAACCTACCTAGGTTTAAATGTTTTCTTAAAGGATACCACTCCCAAACCTGGCTACACTCCTGCTATAGCCTTCATTAGCACTGATTTTTTCCCAAAATACACTCTTCCCCCTGTTGCAGTTTTTGTCATCTACTTTCAACACAAATAAAAAATAAATGTTTCCACTATTGTAATCAAACTTCTCACACTGTTAAAATAGTGCTCTGTTGTAATTATGGTATCTGCTATGTTTCCTGTATTCACATATGTGATTTGTTTTTAGCAATTACTTGTTTTAGTTCATCATATTGCTAAAATGTAGCTGTAATTGCTAATGGCGTTACGAACTTTCTGTGTTTATTTGTGTGTTTGTGTGTGTGTGTGTGTGTGTGTGTGAGTTATGTTTATAGGTGTGTGTGTGTGTGTGTGTGTGTGTGTGTGTGTGTGTGTGTGTGCGCGTGTGTGTGTATATATATATATATATATATATATATATATATATATATATATATATATATATATATCCATTGTCTTGGTTTGTATTTATAATCTGTAAAATTTGTATCTATTGTTGAGCTTTTCTCCCCGGTCTTCACTATAAAGGGGTATACTAAATAGTGATTTAATTTGGACTATGCTAGTAAACAAATGCAAACTAAAATAAAACAAAAAGTAAAATGGAAAGGTCAGACTTAACTTGGTGTGGTTGTTATAAATAAAAATGGACAGCATAGCCAGTCTGGTATATACCTTAAACACCCAGGGGCAACGTTTTACTCTGTCTCAGTCAGGGGAATGAAGAATAATTTTGTAAGGAAGGAGGTGGGAAGGGCTAATTGTTTAAGGGTGCTTAATCATCATAAAGGGAAGGGAGGCAAGACAATTTTCAGGAATGTGGAGGTATATGATCCATTTAACAGGACTAGACTAGTAAAAAAGCAGATTTGATGGTGGTGAGACATTTTGTTACTACAGGACTTCAACATGAATGTATTGAGAATGTGGGAAAACTATAGGCGAAAAGGGTGTGTTGGGGTAGAAGTTGATCACTTGAGAGTGTAAGGGAGAAATGGGAAAACTGTTCGTTTAAATGGAAGATTGGGAATAGAAATGGAGGATAGTTAATATTTTTGGATAGTTAGCATTTATGGTTCTGTTGAGGATGTGAGTGCTTCATATGAGATTATTCAGAAAGTAGGAGGGGATGAGGATAGTGACAGATGTCAAAATTATTGTGGGACAGTATTATCATGGGGGCATACACTGCAATATGAATTATGTGAAACCCTGTAGCGGTGGTAATAGAAAGAAGAGAATTTGAGGCAGGTAAAAAGGGAGATGAAGCTTAGTTTGTGGTTACAGGAAAGGGTGCAAGTGCACGAGCAGTGATGGCACATGAAAAGTGCGATATTAGAAGAAAATTATATGGGTTGGGGTATAAAAACTGCAATATGAGGCAGTCATATTAAGGATGCAGAAGATGGTAAATGACACATGAGAAGAAAATGAAGAAGATGAACAGAACCCTGAGAATAATTCAGCAAGAGCAGTGAGAAAAGAGAATCTAAAACTGGAGGAGCAGACGATAAGTTGATACTTGGATGACTGGGATGTATGTTGATGAAAACTCATATTTTTGGGCAATAACTCAAATGCTCGTCTGAACTCATATTTTGCTGCAACAACAAACCAACTAATGCAAAACTAGCCTTCTTGTGCAATGCTTGTAACTATTGCAATTCTGTGCAATAATGTACTATTTTAGATTTGTAAAGTGTCTTGGTTGTCGTGTCTGTAATGGTTTGCTGTGATTTAGTAATGTCTGTCACAATGCTTCTTCTGATGTTTTGCACATTGAGTTTGGAGAAACAAAACTTTTCTCAGTTTGCAGTGTTGTGTGAAGTCTGAATGACAATAAAGTTTACTTTGACTTTGACTTTGAAGACAGATAAAGCAGAGTATATGATTTTTCAGGGTGACATTAGCTGGAAGTATAAGGCATGGAAATGGAAGGAAGAAGGAAAGAGGTGTTGACAGATGAAGAATGAAAAGGACAAATTGGTCAAAGTCATGGTAATAGTCAGATTTTATAGGAAGATTTATACGTCTGGAAGACAATCTGGAGAAATATGGACAGCAGAAAGATTAGGAGGATAGGATATGAAATGTGAAGAGGCAGGAAATATAAGAGAAGGTATCAGACAAAGAAATAGAGTTAAGAAGAAATAAAGCAATTAAATGGCTAAGAAGTGATAAGGCAGTGAGGCAGTAGTAGTGGATATGCCCTCTTTTAACTTTTATACGACAATGAGGGAAAGGCTGAAATAAATGATAGATATCTTTTAAGCAGTTTTCATAGGTCAGGAAAATTCTAGATAGGAATAGTAAAGTGATAGATGTAGTTACCATGTTGTCGAAGGGAGATAGACTGTGGAAATTATAGACTGTTGTTACTAATGTGGATGCTACATTTCTGTCAAAAGGATTAATAGTGAGATTGGAGAGGGTCTTTCTGAATTTGTTGGAAGGGAGCAGATAGGTTTGCCTAAGGGTACAGTGCCTCAGTTGTAAGATCTCTGTTTCCCAGTATGAGTCCAAAGGTTGGTTATGGATCTCTGGTCACTGTCTGTGTAGAGGGGACATGTTGCTCTCACAGCTGTGGAGGTTTTCTTTAAGTATACTGTCACCTCCCAAAAATCCTTGTTTGACTGGATACACTAAGCAATATAAGTATGTGTACATATACAGCTAAATCTATAGGTCCACTTTGTTTCTTTGATTCACTTCAGCTTGCATTGTTTTAGCTCAGCTACAGATCATGTAAATAACAGCTCAAGTGCATATGTTCTCATAATGTCTGTACTTGAAAAATCATATGCATATTACAAAGCAAGCTATATTAAGAGTATTTTACATGTAAGTGTAAGATGGTTCCCTATTGAAATCACGAAGGTCCACTTACCCGAATACGGAAACGTCAACATGTATACGTCAAAATGCGAAAACACTAATCGTCCTGAAGCGCAAAATGCAAAATGTCGAATCGTCATGGTTGGCCCTTCTGTGGTATAGCTCCGTAAGGTAAGTGTGCGATAGTTACGGACCTTAGGGTTAGGGTGCGGGTTAAGGTAAGTGTATAGATAGTAATAGTGTGCGATATTTATGGACCATAGGGTTAGGGTGCGGGTTAAGGTAAGTGCATAGATAGTAATGCATGTAAGGTTTAGTATAGGGTTAGAAGTAGGGTTTTGTTAAGTGTATGTGTGTGGGTTATTTATTTTGTTTGGGTATAGCTCTGTAAGGTAAGTGTGCGATAGTTATGGACCTTAGGGTTAGGGTGCCCGTTAAGGTAAGTGCATAGATAGTAATGTATGTAAGGTTTAGTGTAGGGTTAGAAGTAGGGTTTTGTTAAGTGTATGTGTGTGGGTTATTTATTTTGTTTGGGTATATCTCTGTAAGGTAAGTGTGCGATAGTTACGGACCTTAGGGTTAGGGTGCCCGTTAAGGTAAGTGCATAGATAGTAATGTATGTAAGGTTTAGTGTAGGGTTAGAAGTAGGGTTTTGTTAAGTGTATGTGTGTGGGTTATTTATTTTGTTTGGGTATAGCTCTGTAAGGTAAGTGTGCGATAGTTACGGACCTTAGGGTTAGGGTGCCCGTTAAGGTAAGTGCATAGACAGTAATGTATGTAAGGTTTAGTGTAGGGTTAGAAGTAGGGTTTTGTTAAGTGTATGTGTGTGGGTTATTTATTTTGTTTGGGTATAGCTCTGTAAGGTAAGTGTGCAATAGTTACGGACCTTAGGGTTAGGGTGCCCGATAAGGTAAGTGCATAGATAGTAATGTATGTAAGGTTTAGTGTAGGGTTAAAAGTAAGGTTTTGTTAAGTGTATGTGTGTGGGTTATTTATTTTGTTTGGGTATAGCTCTGTAAGGTAAGTGTGCGATAGTTACGGACCTTAGGGTTAGGGTGCCCGTTATGGTAATTGCATAGATAGTAATGTTTGTAAAGTTTAGTGTAGGGTTAGAAGTAGGGTTTTGTTAAGTGTTTGTGTGTGGGTTATTTATTTTGTTTGGGTATAGCTCTGTAAGGTAAGTGTGCGATAGTTACGGACCTTAGGATTAGGGTGCGGGTTAAGGTAAGTGCATAGATAGTAATGTATGTAAGGTTTAGTGCAGGGTTAGAAGTAGGGTTTTGTTAAGTGTATGTGTGAGGGTTATTTATTTTGTTTGGGTATAGCTCTGTAAGGTAAGTGTGCGATAGTTACGGACCTTAGGGTTAGGGTGCCCGTTAAGTTAAGTGCATAGATAGTAATGTATGTAAGGTTTAGTGTAGGGTTAAAAGTAAGGTTTTGTTAAGTGTATGTGTGTGGGTTATTTATTTTGTTTGGGTATAGCTCTGTAAGGTAAGTGTGTGATAGTTACGGACCTTAGGGTTAGGGTGCCCGTTAAGGTAAGTGCATAGATAGTAATGTATGTAAGGTTTAGTGTAGGGTTAGAAGTAGGGTTTTGTTAAGTGTATGTGTGTGGGTTATTTAATTTGTTTGGGTATAGCTCTGTAAGGTAAGTGTGCGATAGTTACGGACCTTAGGGTTAGGGTGCCCGTTAAGGTAAGTGCATAGATAGTAATGGTTGTAAGGTTTAGTGTAGGGTTAGAAGTAGGGTTTTGTTAAGTGTATGTGTGTGGGTTATTTATTTTGTTTGGGTATAGCTCTGTAAGGTAAGTGTGCGATAGTTACGGACCTTAGGGTTAGGGTGCCCGTTAAGGTAAGTGCATAGATAGTAATGTATGTAAGGTTTAGTGTAGGGTTAGAAGTAGGGTTTTGTTAAGTGTATGTGTGTGGGTTATTTATTTTGTTTGGGTATAGCTCTGTAAGGTAAGTGTGCGATAGTTACGGACCTTAGGGTTAGGGTGCCCGTTAAGGTAAGTGCATAGACAGTAATGTATGTAAGGTTTAGTGTAGGGTTAGAAGTAGGGTTTTGTTAAGTGTATGTGTGTGGGTTATTTATTTTGTTTGGGTATAGCTCTGTAAGGTAAGTGTGCGATAGTTACGGACATTAGGGTTAGGGTGCCCGTTAAGGTAAGTGCATAGACAGTAATGTATGTAAGGTTTAGTGTAGGGTTAGAAGTAGGGTTTTGTTAAGTGTAGGTGTGTGGGTTATTTATTTTGTTTGGGTATAGCTCTGTAAGGTAAGTGTGCAATAGTTACGGACCTTAGGGTTAGGGTGCCCGTTAAGGTAAGTGCATAGATAGTAATGTATGTAAGGTTTAGTGTAGGGTTGAAAGTAAGGTTTTGTTAAGTGTATGTGTGTGGGTTATTTATTTTGTTTGGGTATAGCTCTGTAAGGTAAGTGTGCGATAGTTACGGACCTTAGGGTTAGGGTGCCCGTTAAGGTAATTGCATAGATAGTAATGTATGTAAAGTTTAGTGTAGGGTTAGAAGTAGGGTTTTGTTAAGTGTTTGTGTGTGGGTTATTTATTTTGTTTGGGTATAGCTCTGTAAGGTAAGTGTGTGATAGTTACGGACCTTAGGGTTAGGGTGCGGGTTAAGGTAAGTGCATAGATAGTAATGCATGTAAGGTTTAGTGTAGGGTTAAAAGTAAGGTTTTGTTAAGTGTATGTGTGTGGGTTATTTATTTTGTTTGGGTATAGCTCTGTAAGGTAAGTGTGCGATAGTTACGGACCTTAGGGTTAGGGTGCCCGTTAAGGTAAGTGCATAGATAGTAATGTATGTAAGGTTTAGTGTAGGGTTAGAAGTAGGGTTTTGTTAAGTGTATGTGTGTGGGTTATTTATTTTGTTTGGGTATAGCTCTGTAAGGTAAGTGTGCGATAGTTACGGACCTTAGGGTTAGGGTGCCCGTTAAGGTAAGTGCATAGATAGTAATGTATGTAAGGTTTAGTGTAGGGTTAGAAGTAGGGTTTTGTTAAGTGTATGTGTGTGGGTTATTTATTTTGTTTGGGTATAGCTCTGTAAGGTAAGTGTGTGATAGTTACGGACCTTAGGGTTAGGGTGCCCGTTAAGGTAAGTGCATAGATAGTAATGTATGTAAGGTTTAGTGTAGGGTTAGAAGTTGGGTTTTGTTAAGTGTATGTGTGTGGGTTATTTATTTTGTTTGGGTATAGCTCTGTAAGGTAAGTGTGCGATAGTTATGGACCTTAGGGTTAGGGTGCCCGTTAAGGTAAGTGCATAGATAGTAATGTATGTAAGGTTTAGTGTAGGGTTAGAAGTAGGGTTTTGTTAAGTGTATGTGTGTGGGTTATTTATTTTGTTTGGGTATAGCTCTGTAAGGTAAGTTTGCGATAGTTACGGACCTTAGGGTTAGGGTGCCCGTTATGGTAATTGCATAGATAGTAATGTATGTAAAGTTTAGTGTAGGGTTAGAAGTAGGGTTTTGTTAAGTGTTTGTGTGTGGGTTATTTATTTTGTTTGGGTATAGCTCTGTAAGGTAAGTGTGCGATAGTTACGGACCTTAGGATTAGGGTGCGGGTTAAGGTAAGTGCATAGATAGTAATGTATGTAAGGTTTAGTGCAGGGTTAGAAGTAGGGTTTTGTTAAGTGTATGTGTGTGGGTTATTTATTTTGTTTGGGTATAGCTCTGTAAGGTAAGTGTGCGATAGTTACGGACCTTAGGGTTAGGGTGCCCGTTAAGGTAAGTGCATAGATAGTAATGTATGTAAGGTTTAGTGTAGGGTTAAAAGTAAGGTTTTGTTAAGTGTATGTGTGTGGGTTATTTATTTTGTTTGGGTATAGCTCTGTAAGGTAAGTGTGTGATAGTTACGGACCTTAGGGTTAGGGTGCCCGTTAAGGTAAGTGCATAGATAGTAATGTATGTAAGGTTTAGTGTAGGGTTAGAAGTAGGGTTTTGTTAAGTGTATGTGTGTGGGTTGTTTAATTTGTTTGGGTATAGCTCTGTAAGGTAAGTGTGCGATAGTTACGGACCTTAGGGTTAGGGTGCCCGTTAAGGTAAGTGCATAGATAGTAATGGTTGTAAGGTTTAGTGTAGGGTTAGAAGTAGGGTTTTGTTAGGTGTATGTGTGTGGGTTATTTATTTTGTTTGGGTATAGCTCTGTAAGGTAAGTGTGCGATAGTTACGGACCTTAGGGTTAGGGTGCCCGTTAAGGTAAGAGCATAGATAGTAATGTATGTAAGGTTTAGTGTAGGGTTAGAAGTAGGGTTTTGTTAAGTGTATGTGTGTGGGTTATTTATTTTGTTTGGGTATAGCTCTGTAAGGTAAGTGTGCGATAGTTACGGACCTTAGGGTTAGGGTGCCCGTTAAGGTAAGTGCATAGACAGTAATGTATGTAAGGTTTAGTGTAGGGTTAGAAGTAGGGTTTTGTTAAGTGTATGTGTGTGGGTTATTTATTTTGTTTGGGTATAGCTCTGTAAGGTAAGTGTGTGATAGTTACGGACCTTAGGGTTAGGGTGCCCGTTAAGGTAAGTGCATAGATAGTAATGTATGTAAGGTTTAGTGTAGGGTTAGAAGTAGGGTTTTGTTAAGTGTATGTGTGTGGGTTATTTATTTTGTTTGGGTATAGCTCTGTAAGGTAAGTGTGCGATAGTTACGGACATTAGGGTTAGGGTGCCCGTTAAGGTAAGTGCATAGACAGTAATGTATGTAAGGTTTAGTGTAGGGATAGAAGTAGGGTTTTGTTAAGTGTAGGTGTGTGGGTTATTTATTTTGTTTGGGTATAGCTCTGTAAGGTAAGTGTGCAATAGTTACGGACCTTAGGGTTAGGGTGCCCATTAAGGTAAGTGCATAGATAGTAATGTATGTAAGGTTTAGTGTAGGGTTAAAAGTAAGGTTTTGTTAAGTGTATGTGTGTGGGTTATTTATTTTGTTTGGGTATAGCTCTGTAAGGTAAGTGTGTGATAGTTACGGACCTTAGGGTTAGGGTGCCCGTTAAGGTAAGTGCATAGATAGTAATGTATGTAAGGTTTAGTGTAGGGTTAGAAGTAGGGTTTTGTTAAGTGTATGTGTGTGGGTTATTCATTTTGTTTGGGTATAGCTCTGTAAGGTAAGTGTGCGATAGTTACGGACCTTAGGGTTAGGGTGCCCGTTAAGGTAAGTGCATAGATAGTAATGTATGTAAGGTTTAGTGTAGGGTTAGAAGTAGGGTTTTGTTAAGTGTATGTGTGTGGGTTATTTATTTTGTTTGGGTATAGCTCTGTAAGGTAAGTGTGCGATAGTTATGGACCTTAGGGTTAGGGTGCAGGTTAAGGTAAGTGCATAGATAGTAATGTATGTAAGGTTTAGTGCAGGGATAGAAGTAGGATTTTGTTAAGTGTATGTGTGTGGGTTATTTATTTTGTTTGGGTATAGCTCTGTAAGGTAAGTGTGCGATAGTTACGACCTTAGGGTTAGGGTGCCCGTTAAGGTAAGTGCATAGATAGTAATGTATGTAAGGTTTAGTGTAGGGTTAGAAGTAGGGTTTTGTTAAGTGTATGTGTGTGGGTTATTTATTTTGTTTGGGTATAGCTCTGTAAGGTAAGTGTGCGATAGTTACGGACCTTAGGGTTAGGGTGCCCGTTAAGGTAAGTGCATAGATAGTAATGTATGTAAGGTTTAGTGCAGGGTTAGAAGTAGGGTTTTGTTAAGTGTATGTGTGTGGGTTATTTATTTTGTTTGGGTATAGCTCTGTAAGGTAAGTGTGCGATAGTTACGGACCTTAGGGTTAGGGTGCCCGTTAAGGTAAGTGCATAGATAGTAATGTATGTAAGGTTTAGTGTAGGGTTAGAAGTAGGGTTTTGTTAAGTGTATGTGTGTGGGTTATTTATTTTGTTTGGGTATAGCTCTGTAAGGTAAGTGTGCGATAGTTACGGACCTTAGGGTTAGGGTGCCCGTTAAGGTAAGTGCATAGACAGTAATGTATGTAAGGTTTAGTGTAGGGTTAGAAGTAGGGTTTTGTTAAGTGTATGTGTGTGGGTTATTTATTTTGTTTGGGTATAGCTCTGTAAGGTAAGTGTGTGATAGTTACGGACCTTAGGGTTAGGGTGCCCGTTAAGGTAAGTGCGTAGATAGTAATGTATGTAAGGTTTAGTGTAGGGTTAGAAGTAGGGTTTTGTTAAGTGTTTGTGTGTGGGTTATTTATTTTGTTTGGGTATAGCTCTGTAAGGTAAGTGTGCGATAGTTACGGACCTTAGGATTAGGGTGCGGGTTAAGGTAAGTGCATAGATAGTAATGTATGTAAGGTTTAGTGCAGGGTTAGAAGTAGGGTTTTGTTAAGTGTATGTGTGTGGGTTATTTATTTTGTTTGAGTATTGCTCTGTAAGGTAAGTGTGCGATAGTTACGGACCTTAGGGTTAGGGTGCCCGTTAAGGTAAGTGCATAGATAGTAATGTATGTAAGGTTTAGTGTAGGGTTAGAAGTAGGGTTTTGTTAAGTGTATGTGTGTGGGTTATTTATTTTGTTTGGGTATAGCTCTGTAAGGTAAGTGTAAGTGCGAGTTCGGACCTTAGGATTAGGTGCGGTTAAGGTAAGTGCATAGATAGTAATGTATGTAAGGTTTAGTGCAGGGTTAGAAGTAGGGTTTTGTTAAGTGTATGTGTGTGGGTTATTTATTTTGTTTGGGTATAGCTCTGTAAGGTAAGTGTGCGATAGTTACGGACCTTAGGGTTAGGGTGCCCGTTAAGGTAAGTGCATAGATAGTAATGTATGTAAGTTTTAGTGTAGGGTTAAAAGTAAGGTTTTGTTAAGTGTATGTGTGTGGGTTATTTATTTTGTTTGGGTATAGCTCTGTAAGGTAAGTGTGCGATAGTTACGGACCTTAGGGTTAGGGTGCGGGTTAAGGTAAGTGCATAGATAGTAATGTATGTAAGGTTTAGTGTAGGGTTAGAAGTAGGGTTTTGTTAAGTGTATGTGTGTGGGTTATTTATTTTGTTTGGGTATAGCTCTGTAAGGTAAGTGTGCGATAGTTACGGACCTTAGGGTTAGGGTGCCCGTTAAGGTAAGTGCATAGATAGTAATGTATGTAAGGTTTAGTGTAGGGTTAGAAGTAGGGTTTTGTTAAGTGTATGTGTGTGGGTTATTTATTTTGTTTGGGTATAGCTCTGTAAGGTAAGTGTGCGATAGTTACGGACCTTAGGGTTAGGGTGCCCGTTAAGGTAAGTGCATAGACAGTAATGTATGTAAGGTTTAGTGCAGGGTTAGAAGTAGGGTTTTGTTAAGTGTATGTGTGTGGGTTATTTATTTTGTTTGGGTATAGCTATGTAAGGTAAGTGTATGATAGTTACGGACCTTAGGGTTAGGGTGCCCGTTAAGGTAAGTGCATAGATAGTAATGTATGTAAGGTTTAGTGCAGGGTTAGAAGTAGGGTTTTGTTAAGTGTATGTGTGTGGGTTATTTATTTTGTTTGGGTAGGTAGTATGTAGCGTGCGGTGGGGTTGGACGACTATGATGGTTAGAGATTTTGAATTTCGTGGTTTAGGGTGTTCGGTGTATTCGCGGTTCTGGTAATATGTGTCGATGATTCCATATTCCTGTGTAGGACTTTTGCGGTTTTAATATAGACCCGTGTAAGATACCTGCATCTCCAAGTGCTGCCGCTTCAACCCCAGAATCCTTGCTTTATTATTCTCATTCCAAGGTCACTAGAGTGGTCACGGACAGACAGACAGTGTAACACTGGTCTACCTGTTTCTCAAATAGGCTGCGATATCAAACCACTTACAAAGCACAATGCTGTGAGTGCTACCATCTCATTCCAGTGTAAAGTGAGTAACAGCTTACGAGCAGCTGCTATCAGCATGACTTCAGCAGATGCATATAAGCATTCGCATATATGTGTATGTATGTACATTTATATAAATACATACACACACACACACACACACACACACACACACACACACACACACACACACACACACACACACACACACTCACACACACACACACACACACACACACACACACACACACACACACACACACACACACACACTTGTCTAATGTTCACTGACAACCATTTAACCCTCAAACAGAGATAGTATGTGGGAGATGTATATACTTAATGCCCCTGGGGACAAAACTGTCATGTACAGGCACTCAAAATAACAATCTGGTTGTCAGAAACACACAGTCTACACCTACCACACATAGTACACAAACAACACATGAAGCTACTTAAGCTAAGGCAGTTAAATGCAATCTTCCCAAACCATAAAGACCTCCTAGACATCCCACCTGTACAAATTATCCTGAGTAAACTCAGAAGCACTCAAGAGAAGCAATATCTAACACTGTACATATAGCCACACCCAGTGGATTTGCAACTACCAAGCCCATACACTACCCAGGATTCTAGAATTAGGGACTCCATTGTCCGACATACTGATACCCCTCACTCCAGGCTGAAAAAGGCAAAAATAATAGTCAGCGGCCTATCAGGGGCCAGGATCTATCGTGTTACACATGCAGTCAAGCCACTACACTGCAGGTATGTCTATGAGTCCGTCATACTCCATGCAGGTGTAAATGATGTGAGATGTACTTCCCTAGACTATACGAAGGGAGACATTATGGAGCTCTTGGACTGTGTGTCATAGGCTGATATGTACGTAGCACTGATCTGCAGTCTAGGTTCACTAAGGATGATGCCACAACATGAACAGAGGATGCTTGACTTTAATATTTAGCTTAGTTTCTGGTGTCATTCTACGGGGATACAATATTTATCAGGATGGGAGGACATGGATAATACACAACTTTGCTTTGCAAAGGATGACTTCACCTGTCCCCTCTTGGATTTTGAATATTGGCTAAAATATTGTTCTCCCCATAAAGTATTTTTTAGGCAATGCCAAAAATTGACTAAACTTCCAACTTAGCAAAATCTATCCAAGGAGACCTAAAGGTGTCACTGCTCAATGCCAGGAGTCTAACCAAGAACCTACACTGCCTCTAAGCTCTGCTCACTCTGGAGAATGCAGATATCTCTGCAATTACTGAGACATGGATTAAAGCCACACAGAGTACCTGGCATTGCAAGACTTCAGTGCCTTCCGCACATTTAGACCAGCAACTGCACAGGCAGTCACTAAAAGTGGAGGTGTCTGGATCTACATCAGTAACAAGCATACCTCGGGGTTGGTTAAACAAAATGATATGCTGGATTTCCTCCTTGCCCAGATTACCATGGATGAAGTCCCATACAATATACCAGCAAGCTACAGGTCACTCTCTATGTCCCATGAAACCCATATTTCCTTCCATATTTAGACCTACTTGTGACACTAACCAGTCTACCAAATACCATACTCATGGGTACTTTAGTTATCCCTCTATAAAACTGGGAATCACAGACAACCCCAAAATTGTAGGCACAGATATTCCTAGACTTTGTAAACACAAATACCCTGGACCAGATAGTGCGTACACCTACCAGAGGTACAAACATATTTGACATGGTACTCACAAACATGGAAGAGCACTGCACCCCTCCCTGCAGTGTTTTGTCCTCTCTCGGAAGGCCAGACCCCAAAGCAGTCTCTTTCTAAATAAGAATCAGTTATGTAACCCCAGTAAACCCAATCATATTAAGGATCTATTGTAAGGTTAACTACCTTTTATTAAGTCACAACCTCTCAAATTTCAAGCCCCTCCAAACCCGGATAACACAGCAGCCTATGTGGAATTATTCACAAAAGCTGTATACATCCATGCCAATGATTGCATACAGATGGTTGTGCCTACCAGAAGAAGGCCTAAAACTAGCTTAAAAAAATGCCCTGGTAGAATCCAAAAATCAAACAGATCATAAAACTACCTTGATAGAATCCAAAATCAAACAGATCGTACAGCAAAATAAAAATAGCCATGGCTACAATTAGGAAGTGTAACACCAAAAGCAATAAAAAAAACTCTATTAAACTGAATAGACAACTAAGATAACTAATTATGCCCAATAAAAGAAGCTTTGAGATAAAGATAGCATCCTAGGCCAAGTACAGCCATAAGACCTTTTTCAGCTATGTCTGAAACCTCAAAGCAAACAACAATGTGCCAAACTGCTGGTAAATGGACTCACATTCATAGAACTGGAAGATATAACAAATCTGACTGACAAATTCAGCTCCCACTTTATCTCCTTCTCACCCCCAGCCCCCTCCCTAGAAAAGTATCTAACATAACCCCTCCAGCTATTAGTAGGGAGCAGGCCTTAAAGGTACCCTCTAAGGCCAAGAATACAGCTTTGATGGGCCCCAATAATATACCAGGATGCATCCTAAATAGCCAAAAATATGACCTGATTGGAATCACTATTCAAATATAGCCTTTGAACAGATTTTGTGCCCCATGAATGGAGGCCTGCAACAGTCATTCCTCTGCACAATGGTGAGTCACCAATGGATCCTGGAAACTACAGCTCCATTAGTCTGACTAGTCTCATATGCAAAGCCATGGAAATGATTAACAATGACATAGGAATCTTTCAGACACTGAACCCATCCCCGTTTGGTTTTGTTAAAGGTAGATCATGGCTACTGAACCTGGTGGACTCCTTTAAGAAGGTCACCAAGGCAATGGATGAGGGCAAAATGGTGCATACCACCTACCTTGACCTAGTTAAGGCATTTGATACAATGCCCCACTCAAGCATTGTAAACAAACTCATGGAATTAGGCATAAACCTGTATGAAATAAACTGGATAGACAGCTGGTAAGACCCAGTAGGTTAGGAATGAAGAGACCACCACAACAAAGAAGACAGTCACCAGTGGACCCCCCAGGGCTCTGTGCTGGGTGTACTTCTGTTTGGCATCTATTTCTGTGAAGTCAAGGCCCATTTTAAAGGCCTCCAACTTAACAAGTTTGTAGATAATTGCAACCTGGGAGCAATCATAGAAACCCCCCCAAGACATTAACATTTTACAAGAAGGTCTAAGACAGACACATGACTGGTGGCAAGGCCACAGCTTAGAATTCAATGTCAAGAAAAGCATAATAGTACCTTTTGGGAAGTCCACCATCCTGGGAAACTATCTCATCAACAATGCTTCCCTAAAAGTAGACACAGTAGTCAGTCATTTTGGTAAAAAAAAATAAAAACCTTTCTACTTGTTCCTTGCATACTGCACTGTATTTCCTGCTAAAAAGGGATTTAGAGACTCATGTAGATAGTAACCTGGCTTGTGACCAATATGTGGCTAAGGTTGAAAGAAAATCATTCCATTACCCAACTTATAAATAAGGCATGGCATCCAGGTCCAAAGAAGTTAACATTCCCCTATACTCAGCCCTCATCAGACCCATCACTGAGTCTAGCACTCCCTTTGGTATGTACCATACCAGTCGCATGCAACAACTGGAATGTCTACAGAGGTTCCTCACAAAAAAAAGTACAGGGCATAAACATAATGCCCTACACAGATTGACTCAAAGCCCTACTCCTATACTCTGTTTCCTTTAGACTTCTGAGAGGCAATTTATGCCTGACATACAGGGCATCCTTGTATCCCGGTCTGATGGATCTTTTGGATATATATCAAACAAATAGCATCAGAGCTACTGGATACAGGGATTTAAACTTTGCTTGAGATTTAAATAGGACATGTTAGAGGGATAGGTATTAGCCTTCCCATCCATGTGAAGCAGAGCCATTCCCTAACCCTATTCAAGTGGAACGTGGACCAGTGGATGGGAAATCATAAATTCAACCATGGTCTGACAACTATGCCTCTGATGGACAGCAGGAGCATTTAAATAATGCCCCTTACTAATATGCACCTCTTAAAACAATGTCTAAGGCAAAACAGCTCATAAATACATTTGGATTGCATGGCCAGACTTATAAAGGCTCCATGGTCTTTAGTTCAGTATATACCTGCAAACCTATATTAGGTCATCTTTATACACTGTTATTACGCTCTAGTATATTGAGTGCAATTAATTGACACAATAGCCATTAAATAAGCAGAAACTAGTGGTTTTTGCAAGAGGGCAAATTTTCTGCACCCTTTACAACCCTGTATCTCTGAATATACAAACTATGAGCAACAGTGAAGATAAACAGCAATTTTCTTATTGGTTCATAGGTTCATAGGAGGTTACTAGGCTAATGGCCCTATGGCCTTTACAAGCCTAGCCATGTTATACACATGTTCCCTAAATGTCCTTGGTTAGATGGTTGTTATTTGCAGAGCGAGTCTATGATCAGCACCAACTGCCCCTGTCCATGAGGGACATAGCTGCCACCCCAGAGTGAATTTACAGTCTCCCATCCAGTTGTCTAAGTTGCACTGGAATATGGTTATTGAGGAGCTCTCCTTCATATGAATTGTGCTTTTATTCCAGAGGAGTGGCAATCTGTGGGAGATATGTCTGTCTCTCCAGCATGCTCTGTTATGTCATAGGTTAGGTTGAGATTCCTGGAGTGAATGACTCTTGTCCCATTTGATTTGCTGATGTGCAGCATTTCCATTAGGGCAGGGTCAGAGACTGCTGTGTAGGCCAGGCACAAGTTGCATCTCAGCAGGCTGTAGGATACAGAGTACATGATAGGGCTTTCAGTCTTTCAGTGTAGGTCATGCTTTGGAGGCTCTGAATTTTCTTGGTGAGAAACCTCTGGAGTCTTTCCAGCTGCTGTAGGTGTCTGGAGAGGTACATGCAAAAGGGAGGGTTGTACTCTATTAGTGGTCTAATGAGGGTAGAGTACAGGTGGGTTATGACATCCTTAATCTTGGATATGATGCCCTTACTTATGAAATGCGCAACATAGAAGGCTATCCTTACCACTGTGGACATTATTGTTGTTCTCCATTCTGCTGGAACAAACCCAGTGCTCAGGCTGAGGTCAAACAGAGTACCAGGTGGTTTAGCTATGTCTTCTTTTAGATTGTTTAGTAAGCAGCCTGAGATGTTATCTGGTCCCATAGAGGCCATGTTTTTGACCTTGGAGAGTATGGATATGACCTGCTCTTTGGAGATAGTAGGTAAAGGACTGGTGTCAGTTATGCTTTGGAGTATGGCTGCTGGTGACAGGAGGGTAACGTTTGTACCAAATCTGTCTGCTAGCAGGTTGGCAACTTCCTCAGGTTCAGTCTGAGAGATACCATGCACATATTCATTATGTATTTTTCGTTTGTAAGCGTAACATGTTCTAATGAAATGTCTGAGCAATAAAATGTGGACAATTACTGAAGAACTGACAATATGCCGATTGATGACCTGAATGATTCCCTTTTCAAAAGGTACCAGGGACTAGAACACTTATTCTCTTGCTTAATAGTTAATAAACTATGGAGTGCATTCATCTTAGCATGCAACATACAAAAAAAAAAAAAAAAAAAAAACTTTGACAGTACAAATTTCAGAGCTACATTAGAAGCTATGAAAACTGTCCAACACTTCACATGATCATTTTACAGTCCATTTGACACTTTAAATATAATAGCACTTAAAACCCTACCTATAAATAATATATAAAGACAATATATATATATATATATATATATATATATATATATAATTATATAGTCTACTAACAATACACGTACTTATGGTAAGAATGGGATTTTTTTTAATTAGGATAAACTGACTTACTGTCTTTTCATGAAGTAAAAGTTGCAAGTTCTCTTTGCATGCAAATAGTGAGGTTTAGTTACTAAATTTAAAATGTTCACAATTAATTTATGTTGCAATATTCCTAATATGTGACAACTTTTACACTGGGAAAGCCAGCAGAAGCTGCCCATGAGAATGTATGAGCATTTTTATGCAATTATGGTTATTTAAGAAGAAAGATGGAATATGATTCAGCAGCGTGGTCATTTCTCTTTGAAAGTGCTGGGAGCTGGATAGAGGTTTCTGCAGTAAATAAGTGACATTGTAGTGTAAACCGAATGTAATAGTGCTGATAATGTCAGTGGTGCTACGAGTATCACATCCACCTTTGGTGTAGAAGGTTGTGGGTTTCATTCTTGCAACAAGTAGATGGTTTTCTAATACTGTAGTTTAGTATGGGGGGTCTGCACTCCTGTGTGTATCATCCTTTGGTTGAGGTATTAATCTATGGTTCCATCTGCTTGAATTGCTGGTAGCTGAGGTGGATATAAATGATCCCTTGACAAAAGAGCTTCATTTGACAATATTTCTTTTCATTTCTTTTACATAAAATCTAATCATTTAAATGAAAAAAATTTAAAATGTACAAATACAAGCACAAAATCAAACATACATTTTTACTAAAAATAAAATGAAATAAAATAATTTCACATAATTTAAACATATATACTTCCCACCATTTTATCCACATCATCCTTTTTGCCACAACCAAATTATTTTTCTCTCAAATTCCTTTTCATTCCATACTTTATTATATAAAATTTAATTCATCTCTGTTTGCCAAAAAAAAAAAGAAATTAATTTGTCTTTGTGTGCCATATTTTGATATGTGATACAAATACAGATTTTATCTTTTTATCTCTTATATTTTCTTCTACTCTATAAAATCCATAAAAAATATTGCAATACCTATAACCTTTTCACTGCCATAAATGTTTCATCCTGTAGCATTCTGTGGGAAAAAAAGCTCCCTAATTTCATTTTCATTATAAGCCAAACAATTCCTGTATTCTATTGCCTTATTTTTCATTTCACTTTTCCCTGGCAATTTTTTGTCATCCAACACCAGAAAAACATCTTGCCCTTCTCCTATGTTTTAAACTCTTCCTTTTTTATCAATAGCTTCCTTTCTAATTTATCTGCACTTATATATATATATATATATATATATATATATATATATATATATATATATATTTTTTTTTACCTGTATTATATTGTTTGTTCATTTTAACAAGCTATTCAGCCAGGATATCCAGCGGTCATACCTCTCTACCCCCTTGAAAATAAAATTAGTTCTCCTTGATTTAGCTACCCCAAACAGTTCTCAGTCTATCCCTAATTGTCTTTTAATTACCCCCTGCTCCCAGCATCTACTGCTATATACTTTTTGCCCACTAGGTGGCACCCTCAGCTTAACTGAATTTATACTCCTTTATCCCTTCCTTTCTTACAAATTAATGTTAAATATATCTGAACTTTTTTAAGTATAATCTGCTATTCCCCTCCACACCTATTAAACCTTCTATAGTTCTTCCCGTGGCTCTCCATACTCTCACTTCTACAGCCATTTTTCCATCCTTTACTGACCCTTTCTTACCTGAAAGCACCTCTAAAGCTTACTGATTGTTCTTTTGATAATACTTGCCTGTACTTGTCTCTTCCTGCTCCGCTCTCCCTACGGGCTCACTCCGCTCCCCTACCCTACCCCCAAATCTCACCCACCCCCACTGGTCCTAAACATATACTTCATAAACCTTACCCTCACTCCCTTCCTACCACTCCAATACTCCAACAAATCTACATAACTTAAGCCACACCACTATTTACCTATCTATTCTCAAGTTGCCCCTAATTATAGTAATTTACTTTATCCAATACCTGATACCTAACCATTATAAGCTCCCTCTTCTGTAAGACTAAACCTTACCCAATATCTCTCTTTAGGGTCTCATCCCAGTCTCACCTCCATTGCATTTCTTTAAGTAATCTTGGTGGTGCTGCAGTAGCGTTGTCGCCTCACAGTAAGACGTTGTCCTGTTCAATTCTCAGCTAGAGCGTCTTCTGTGTGGAGACATGCGTGAATGGGCGTACCTTCATTGAAGGTTGTGCGTCAGAGCTGTCAACTCGGTATGTAAAAATCTACTGCCAATCATTAGTGGACCGATGTTCCACTGTGGTGACCCCTACCTGGGAAAAGCCGAAAGACACAACAACAACAACAACCAATATGCCTACAAAAACTAAAGCTATCCTAACCAAACTAATACTCATAGCCTCACTTATACCTGTCCTCACCTCAGCCTATCTCCTCACCTCCTTTGAAAATGTGAATTATTACCAGTTTAACTACTCCAAAACAAACAGCCATACAAATTTTTACCCTCACCCATTTTCAAATAAATATCACATCCACTCCCAGTTACCTGCTAGCCAAGTACCATAGACTCACACACATTAAATGCAATAACCTCTCAGTAAGGAAAGTGAAATATCAAACTAACTATATATATAAAACCCAGTTCTAAAACTGAAGAATCTCTCCTTGAAAGATAGGGACATCCACCCTAACCCTGGCCCTACCAATGTCTCCACAGTCATAACTCACAGTTCCTATCCCTCAACCTTAGATACCCAAACTAGACTCTTTAACTCTTTCCTAATAGGACATCTCAATATCCACAGTATTAATAACAAAGTTGCCGCTCTCCATGCCCGCATAGATATTCACTCCTTTGACATCTTTTGCCTCACAGAAGCTTGGTTGAAACCTGGAACTAAAGACAATGAAATCATCCCCCCCAGGATATAATATATTGAGACAAGACTGCACAAAATGTAAGGGTGGGGGAGTAACAATTCTATTTAAAGATGGACTTCAGATCTACTCTCCACCTTATAACCCACCTCAGGATAGTAAGGCAGAAGTCCTTATCACCAGATTTCAACTCAACCCTAACAAATCCTTATATATCATCTGCATCTACCTACTTCCCGGGAATAATAGCAACACAATAGAGGATATTTTAAGCTGGGTGTCTTCTACTTACCCAGAAGACGCAATAATACTAGGTGACTTCAATACTGTCTGGAAATGTGTCAATACTGAAAATCCTACCTTCCGCGTTAATCTTCATGGCTTTAGTCAAACAATCACCTCCACAACCAGAATTAACAAACCAAACAAAAAGGAGACCACCTTAGACTGGATTCTTATAAATAAACACCACCAATCTTATAAGGTAGGAACTCTGCCTGACGATGTAAGTGATCACACTTTGACTTACATTATAAGACAAAAAATTATATTTCTAAACCCCCCCACATATCGGATTTCAAGGAGCAACAAACACTTTAACCCAACACTATTCCAAAATGAACTTAATGCCTGTAACTGGAACCTTCTAAAAATTCTCCCACTTGAAGAGGCTGTTAAATATTTCAACTCTAAATTCTTAGATATCCCCAATGAGCATGCACCTAAACGGTCTATTAGAATGAAGTCTAAATCAGCCCCTTGGCTTTCAAAAGAAACCAGACAAAAAATTTTGCTTAGGAATACATCTTGGGCCATGTGGAGAGCTACCAAAACTACTTCTGAGCAAGAAACCTTTAGACAGTTGAGAAATATCACAAATAAAGCAATACTCATAGACAAAAAGAACTACTATTGCAAACTACAACAAACTCACCAAAACAATCCACAGAAGTTCTGGTCAAGTATTAATAGACTCCTACACCTGGGGCAGTCTCGTACACCAACCCCACAAGGGGCTGATCTCAATACCCCCCATCAAACGGTCAGTGCCTTCAATACCTTCTTTACAGAGACCATGCAATCTCTAGTCAGTCAACTATCCCCAGACTGCTCAAGTCTCCCTACCACTACATCTGGTACTCTCCCAACATTCCAACTGCAATCCATCTCTACCTCTCTCATCTACAAAATCATCCAAAAACGTAAACCTTGTACTCCTTCTGCTGACCAGTTACCATCTGAATACCTGCAAAAAGCAGCCAAAGCAGTTGCCTACCCTATATCCATCCTCATAAATAGAACCATTACTGAGGGAACCATGCCAGACATCTGGAAAATCTCTCACATCATCCCCCTACACAAAGGTGGTAACTCCAATGATTATTCTAACTACAGGTCTATAGCTCTTTTATCACCTTTAGCAAAGTCATGGAAAAAAAAGCATTCACCATCAGTTATTAGACCACTTAACTCAGCACAACATTCTAGCTAACTGGCAGCACGGCTTTAGACCATTTCATAGTACTACTTCTGCTCTCTTATCATTCATCAAGTCCATCAATACAAACCGCAATAAAAACATCCTCTCATCAGCACTCCTCATCTATCTTTCGAAAGCTTTCGATATGGTAAACCACCCCTTCTTATAAATACTCTAGAATCTCTTTCTCTTTACACTAAAGCTAGTCAATGGTTCAAGTCCTACCTCAGCAATAGACAACAGGCAGCCATCTGGGAAAATAATCTATCATCCCACCTGGCAGTCACTCTTGGAGTCCCTCAGGGCTCTAGTCTAGGACCTCTTCTTTTCTTTCAATTCATCAATGACCTTTCTGTAGCAATTCCTCAAGCCACCTGCATACAATATGCAGACAATTCTACACTCATATGTTCAGATAACTCCCCATCACAACTACAATCTCTAACTCAGAAAGTATTTAACACAGTAGAGGCATGGTTCTTGAAACGTGGCCTCCTTTTGAATGCCAAAAAAGAACAAGATCCTACACTTTACACCAACCAGTAAATCCAGCCCCTTAGATTTCTCTGTAAGTTCCAGTAATAGCACCCTCATATCTCCCGACACTACCACCAAACTGTTAGGAATCACAATTGACAATAACCTTAATGTTGATAGCCATATAAACAACATGATTAAAACAGTAAACAGAAAAATTGGCTCTTTATATAGAATCAAACCCTTCTTAACTCCAACAACTAGAACCACAATTGCCCACTCTCATCTAATCTCAACTTTATTCTTTATGCTTCATCCATATATACTAACCTAAAAAAAATAATCTTCTCAAACTAGCAAACTCCTACAATAGCATTGTCAGATTTGCCACTGGTAATCCCTTTAGAACTCACCACTGTCAGAATCTACAGCAGCTAGGCTGGCTTGAACTACAAAACCATTTGATATTTTCCCAAGTCACCATTGCCCACAAGATATTTAACCAACCTACCACCACTCCTATACTCACTAACCTCATAATCCCTTACAAAAATCTAAATTCCCTATGATCTTCTGGCAAACTTCTAGTTAGCATAAGTAAGTCCCTGTTCTCCACCTCTGCTGGAAAAAACTGGAACCTTCTACCTAGGGAACTAACGTTACTTCCTTCCCTTCCACTATTTAAACAAAAGCTCAAAATACACCTCAAAATACACTGGTTATGCCCCTGCAGCAATCCCTGACTAATCTTCTGCTTTCAATACTTCTATTTCCTTTTTTCCACATTTTACTAAAAGTTTACTGCTTACCCCTCTGGAGCCAATAACTGTAAACTAGTAAAATTAAATAACTTACTGTATTAATACAATCCTTTCAATGTACTGTAAATTACCTCATGTATCATAATGCAAAATGACTTGTCTTATCCTGTATATCAATATTTGTTAGTGTAATTTTTTCATTTTAATATCACTTTCTTAGTATTTTGAAATCCTCTCTTGTACTTTGTGATAATATTTGCTTTTCAAATTATTTGTGCTAATATTGGAGCTTTTCTCCCCGGGCCTCTACTGAAAATGGAAATATATCCAGTTAGACTAGCCTGGTAAACAAATGTAAAATAAAATAAAATAAAATAAAATAAAATAAATAACTATATATATATATATATATATATATATATATGCACACACATACATACAAACATAAAATGTAGCATTTTCATAATCTTTACATACCGCATTCCATATTTCTCTTTTACTATTTATTTTTAGGCATCTATCTTTCTATCTTCCAGACAGCTGTTTTCTTTCTACAATCTTTATTCTCTGCCTGTCTCCCTCTCATTTTCTTTTTGTCTTTTTTTTCCTCAGGTTCTAGGCACAGGTCTTTGTACTTTTCTTCTATAATTTTAATCACAATATTTTCCTTATCATGTTTTTGACTCATCAAAATAGTATACAAAAATACAGATACTCCCATTTTTTTAATCCTGAAGTTCCATTTTCAACTTTATTAGAAACCATACCTCTTTTAACTGGGTTTAAAATTGAACCCTATGTAAAAAAAAAAAAAAAACTGTAAAATCTCTTTTTGTACTTTTTCTGGACAAACCTTAATGGTCCTTGCATATCCTAATTTTCCTAAAATGTAACTGTTTAATACATAAACCTTCTTTATAAAACGTAGTTCAAATATTCTCCATAAATTACATACATTGTTTTTATTTCCCTAATCATAACATTCCATAGTTCTTTTATACCCTTGTAACTACCTTAAATAACCCCTACAATAAATACCTGCCATTTTAACTATTTCTCCAAACCTTTGCTTTTATCTTCATTTATTTTTAAACCTATATAACTCAAGCAACTCTCTGCTGCCTTAACTACCTCCACCATCCACTCAATATTTTTAGCTATCAAAATGACATCATCTGCAAATGTCATCATTAAAAGAAATTTAATTTCTCCCTTACATTTATATCTAGGGTCTTTCTATTTTTTTATACTTCAGCCCTGTGACAGCAATGATACACAATCCAAATAATAAGCTGCTTAAAAGACATCCCCATCTTGTTCCTGTTTCTCTGCTAATCCCTCTTCTCACCAACAGCACTAGTAGTATCTGTGTCATATGCTGTGCTACACATTTGTATTACTTTCTTATCCCTATTATGTTTTTCTAATAGATTGCGTAATTGTTTTCTAATGATATCGTACACTTTTTCTACATCCACTCCTATAATCCTTACTTTTTTTTTTCTTCTTCTTTTACACGGTATGCAACTTATTTCACCATCATTAACACTTCACTCACTTTTCTTCCCTTTACTCTGTATAGTCCCTCTTTCCACTTATTCCTCAGGATACTTTCTATTCTTACATGCATCATTTTCATCACAATTGTTAAATCTTCATTCGTCAAAGTTATTAGTCTCTATTTTTTTAAATATTCTTTTTCACATTTTTTTTTACAAATTAACCTTACCACCCCCTCAGAAATACTACCCTCTCCAAATCCTTGCTCTTTCCATTCATTCTTTATTTTAATAAATATTTTTTCTGATTATCTCTCATTTCATTCTTAAACTTATAATCTAATCCATCTTATCATAGAGACTTTTTCTTATCACTCTTTAATATTCCCTCCATTTCTTTTAAACTTACATATTTCCTTAAGAATTAATTTTCTTCTTTTGAAAATGGTTCACAGTTCCACTCTACTTTTTCTCTCCTATTTTCTTGACATTTCCTTCAAAAAAAATCTAATAATGTCTTTTTCTATACCTTCTTATTTTATTATTACTATACTCTTTCCATATCTTTTTCATTGTCAAATATTGTCTCTTCACCTTTTCACTAAAATGATTCACCTCTTCTTTTTTCTCTTGTACTTGATATCTTTGTTTTCTTAACACATTCTCTATTTTCTTCTTATTTTGCATATACAACTCTCTGCCTTTATACTTGTATTATTCACTATTCATTTCCATCAAGTCCCACATATTTTCATTTATCTTATTATATTTCTCTATTTCTTTTTGTAAAAAAAAATTATTCTTGTCACTCAGATTCTTTTTTTAACTTTCTCTTTATAGGATGTCACAGTTTCAACCACTTTTCATACATAAATCTAGTCACATGATCTTCTCACTGTTCTTTAGTCATTTCTTTGAACTTTTTCCTAAATTTGTGAATTACTCAAGTTTTAAACCTTTCCAATCTTAAAACACTCAGTGTTACTCCCACACCTAGACCACACTGCCCCATGAGCTCAAAGAATTGCTTCATATTTCCCCTTTACATTTTTAATGCATCTGAAAACATAATAAGATCAATCACTGTATTTATTGTACATGTATAACCTCTTTATGTTGCTAATTTTAACTCTCCAGTTTTAAATATTTTTATCTCATTTTTAACATCTTTTGATATCTTCTCCTATTCCCTTATGTTACAATTAAAATTTACCATCATAATAATACTTATATTAAATCCTAGATATGGCATTAATAAGTCAAACATTTTCTCTTTCTTTATTACTGTTATATGCCTATGCAATAATTATTCTTATGAAGTGTCCTTTAAACCAAATATTGTTTACTAATCTTCCACCTATTTTCACAATAATATGTTCTAAAATGATTATATGTTCATTTTAGCACTTACTGAAGTGACTTAAGCAATAAAGGCTACTTCTTTTGGCCAGTAATCTGGAGAAAAAAATCACCTTTTCTGGTAATTGCAAAACTGCTTTTGTGATATATCACACACAGTATAATGGCTGCAGTAGTTTTTTTATGTAGAGAAAACTTTGAACAAGTTCAAAATCAGGCTGGCATACCACCTGCCTGCCATCAGACTCCACATCATGAAAAACCAACTAGCTAAGCATGGCTGTGACTTGACAATTGGATGGGAGAAAGGAAATTCACCCCAGGGATCACGTCAGTCGCCCTGCTAGACAGGGGTCCAGGAAAGTAAATAATGTGGGAAGAAATAGCCAGGGAATTGTTATGGCTAGGCTTGTATAGGCCCTAGGGCTGATAGCCTAGTACCAACCTATGAACCTATGAACCTATGAACCCAGTACATAGATGTTTGCACTTCTGCATATTGGACAAGCTCACTATGGGTCTACTCAAAGCACTGCATGTGTGTCGCCCTCCCTGGTAAGGTCAGATCATAAATCTCTCTCATTTGAACTAATGATCAGAACTGACATCCCCACAGAAGCAAAAAAACCAGAAACATTTCTCCAAAGCAAACTGCAGCCTACTAGGTGATGGTATAAAATGTTTCAAATCCCCTGCTAACAATGCCAAGCCAACAATGACTACTATGCAGAGGAGTACACAAGTGCCCTGTATAATCACTTAATCAACTGTATAATCTCGGCTGTACCCAATCGTATCAAAACCAGGTCCTCCCAAAATAACAGGCCACCCTGGTGGACCTCAAGTATAAATAGTTTATATAACAAAAGGAAGAAACTGATGTCTAAGAACAAGAGGGAGCTTACTCAGAAGAAGAATAACCTCCACAGCTTGAACAAGCAAATCAGATAGCTTGTAAACTTTTCTAAAGATAGTTATGAAGTGAAATTAGCATCCCCAGCTAAAGATAGTTATAAGGCATTCTTTACCTACATCCAAAATTTAAAAGGGAACACTCAACTATGTGCTGAACTTATAGTGGATGGTGCCTCTCATACTGAACCTGAAGAAATTGCCAACCTGCTAGCTGACAGATTTGGTGCAAACGTCATCCCCCCGTCCCCACCAGCCATACCCAAAAGCATACCTGGCACAAATCCTCTACCTAGTATCTCCAAACAGCAGGTCATATATGTGCTCCCTAAGGCCAAACACATGTCCTCTATGGGACCAGATAACATCTCAGTCTGCTTACTAAACAACCTAAAACAAGACCTAGTGGAACCACTTGGCACGATCTTTAAACTTAGCCTGAGCACTGCCTTTGTTCCAGCAGAGTGGAGAACAGCAACAGTAATCCCCTTGCACAAAGGTGGTCCATCAACAGATCCTGGGAACTATAGACCCATAAGCCTAACCAGTCTTATCTGCAAGGTCATGGAAAGGATCATCATGGACCTCATCAACAAGGGCATAGGCAACTTTCAAACTCTTGACCAGACCTAGTTTGGCTTGTTAAAGGTAGATCAGGTCAGCGCTAAAAATTAAAAGCACTACACACTCACAAACTCCCCTTGAGTACCTTGTTCCCCATTGTCCCTTGTTTTCAATTATAAAGGAATTCCCAATATTATTCTAGCATGTCCAAAGGTCAGTTGTCAATCTCCTCTCCGGTCCAGCTGGTGAATCTGAGAATCTTGAGGCAATGTTACAACTGCCTCATGTACACAGACAACCCTCTCCTCCTCCTCCCAACAAATTCCAACACATGTGAGAGATGCAACCATATAGCCAAACTGGAGGCCAAGCTCTCTCAACTCAGTACTGGCATAACCAGTCAGGAGGAGAAGGAAACCACACTCACTACAATTCCAGTCTCACATAGACCTACCACGACAGCAAACCAAACACATAATCACACAAAAACATACTCGGAGGCTCTAAATAAAGATCTGCCTAAGCAGCAGAGACCTCCAAAGCAGACACCCAAGCAACCGCTACCCCAAAACAAAACACATGCAACACATATCTCACAAAGCCAGTGTGCCAAACAGTCACAGCCCTTAAGGCTAAACGACACACCTGATACACTTGTAATAGGTGACTCTATTGTCAGGCACACTGACGTCCTGCTCACCAGGCTGAACAAGGAGAAGGTCAAGGTGAGCAGCCTGTCGGGCGCTAGGATCCGCCACATAACACAAGCACTCAGGTCACTCCAAGGCAAGTACAAATATGACTCAGTCATTGTCCATGCTGGTGTGAATGACCTGACACATACCTCCCTGGACTACATGAAAAGAGACATAGAGGAGCTCTCTGAGCATGTAGCCCAGGCCGGTATGACCCTGACCTTGAGTAGCATCTTACCCTCACCAAGAATGATGCCACAATATGAAGACAAGATGATCAATTTCAACAAATGGCTTAAGTATTGGTGTCATTCAAAGGGGATCCAATGCCTGTCAGCCTGGGATGATATGCTCGACAAGCCACGATGCTTCGCTAGGGATGGCTTGCACCTTCACCCCTGGGCTTTCGGATATTGGCAAAGGCTCTTGCTACCCCCATAGTGCCTTTTTTAGGCAAGGCTCAAAAGACAAACCCACCTCCATAGGTATCACAAGGGATAAGAAACTAAGAGTAATGCTACTCAACGCCAGAAGTCTAAACCTCAAGATGCACGCACTCGAAACTCTCCTTAGCATGGAGAACATCGATATCTGTGCAGTAACAGAAACCTGGTTCAGGGCTCCCGAGAGCACCCCAGCACTACCAGGCTATACCTCATACCATGCTTTTCGGCCCCAAAACTTGAACTGAACCACAAAAGGAGGGGGAGTATCGATATTCATCAAAGATACCCACACCTCCAGGTTGGTGACAAAGCACGAAGCATCAGAGACTATCCATGTGCAACTAACAGTGGGTAAGACTGCCTTCCAGTTTATAGCCTGCTACAGACCACCCTCCCAAACCCAGGAACCCCACTCGGCCTTCCTGAGAACACTGCAAATATGAAGGTCTCTCCAAACACCATTATATTGGGCGACTTCAACTACCCAAACATAGACTGGGAACATTACTCTAGCTCCAACACCCTAGCCCAAAGTTTCCTAGAATTCATAAACTCAAATGCTATGGAACAACTTGTTACCACTCCCACAAGAGGGGAAAACATACTGGACCTGATCATCACCAACATGGGGACTCTATGCTCCAGACCAGAAGTGTATCCCTCACTGGTAAGATCAGACCATAAACTAATCTCACTGGATATTCACATCCCGACCCCACCCCCTGCCCAGAAAACCACAGTGAAAAACTTCTCTAAAGCAAATTTTGCACTCCTCAAAACCAAGGTGGAATTCATCAAAGCCCCCGGGCCTGTGGAAAATACGGCTCAGACTGCAGAATCCTTTATAAATGCATTCTATGAACACCTTCAGGAATGCATGGATCATGCGATCCCAAATAAAACCAAGACCCAATCCTCCAAAGGCAGACGTCCTGTCTGGTGGACCCCAGCCATAAACAAACTATACAATAGAAGGAGGAAGCTACTACATGATAGAGCAAAATCCCAAAAAGGGAAGGCATCTCTGATCAGTATTAGCAAAAAACTAAGGGCACTCATAAAATCGTCTAAGGCTAACTTCGAGACAAAAATTGCACAGGACACTAAGGATAATCACAAGGCTTTCTTTAGTTATGTCAGGAACCTGGGTGGGAATTCCCAGATATGCTCAGAATTAGTCCAAAATGACAAAAAATACACCGAACCCACAGACATTGCCAACATCCTAGTTGACAGGTTCAGCGTAAACTCCCCCCCCCCCTCCCCACCAAAAGGGCAAATATCTATCCCAGCAGAGTGCTGCCCCCCCTGACATCTCAGATGCTCAGGTAAGAGCTGCCTTCTCCAAAGCAAAAAACACAGCATCAATGGGACCAGACGGTGTCCTGGGCTGCGTTTTACATGAACTCCAAGAAGAGCTAAACCCAAACATAAAACTACTGTTCAATCTCAGCCTTACTACAGGATATGTACCCAAAGAGTGGCGTACAGCAACAGTGGTCCCTCTCCACAAAGGGGCTGCCTCAACGGACCCTGGAAACTATTTCCCCCATAAGCCTGACTAGCTTTGTCTGCAAAGCTATGGAAAGGATCAACATGGACCTCATAAATAAAGATATTGGGGACCTACAGACACTGGATCCTACTCAGTTTGGCTTTGTTAAGGGCAGATCCTGCCTCTTAAACCTGGTTGACTTCTTTGAAACAGTCACCAAGGCCATTGACGAAGGGAAGGTGGTCCATACAGCCTACCTGGACCTCGCAAAAGCCTTCGATACAATACCCCACTCGGGCATTATAGATAAGCTCACCAGCTTAAATATAAACCCCTATGTCACTAGATGGGTTGCAAACTGGCTCAAGGACAGAACCCACATGTTTAGAATTGCTGGAGCCATGTCAGACTCCAAACCAGTTATAAGTGGCATCCCACAAGGCTCAGTCCTGGGACCTCTCTTGTTCGGTATATATTTCTCGGAGGTACAGGCCAACACGGAAGGACTGTGGCTGACCAAGTTCGCAGATGACTGCAAAGTGGGCACCATAATCGACTCTCCAGCCGACACAAACATCCTCCAAAAGGGCCTCATAGAAACAGACAACTGGTGCCAGAGCCATGGCCTCAAGCTAAACGCCAAAAAGTGTATAGTCATCCCCTTTGGCAAAAACAAAGTGCCCACAAATTACCACATAGGTGGTAATCCATTAAGTACAGAAGAAGTAATTAGGGACCTGGGGACCCAAGTTGATAGCAATCTCTCATTTGACAACCATGTGGCCAAAGTGGTTAGAAAACCATTTTATATAGCCCACCTAATCATGAAGGGATTCACATCTAGATTAGGGGAGGTCATCATGCCTCTTTACTGATCCCTCATCAGGCCCATAATCGAGTACAATGCCCCTTTTGGGATGTACCTTACTAAACACCTGCAGCAACTGGAAAGACCCCAAAAGTACCTCA
Organism: Protopterus annectens; assembly: GCF_019279795.1. NCBI lineage: Eukaryota > Metazoa > Chordata > Ceratodontiformes > Protopteridae > Protopterus > Protopterus annectens. The sequence continues at coordinate 697,617,463 of NC_056736.1, forward strand.
CCAAGAGGATCAAGGGGCTCAAACAGATGCCGTATGCTGCCCAGTTAAAGAAACTCCAGCTCTACTCAGTGGCATACCGCCTGCTGAGAGGCGATCTGTGCCTGACGTATAAAGCCATGTCCAACCTGGAATTAAGGGACATGCTGCACCTCAAAAAATCCAAATCCCATCGAGCTACACGCTCGATAGACTTGAACCTCAGCACTGAAATAAATAGGACATGCTGGAGGGACAGATTCATAACCCAGACACTCCCTTCACTCTGGAATAAAATCCCAGTCCAGGTTACGCAGAGTCCCTCATTGACTCTCTTCAAGAGGAATCTTGATGAGTGGATGGGAGATCATAGGTTTACCCCGGGTATCACTTCTGTGTCACTGTTAGACAGAGGCACAGTATACTAACCTCGAAAAAGGGCATAGCAAAATTAATTTAAAATGGGTGGCAAAAGCCAAACATACTCTGGCTAGGCTTATAAATGCCCTAGGGCAGATAGCCTAGTATGAACCTATGAACCTATGAACCTATCATGCTTGTTGAACCTGGTGGACTTCTTCAAGAATGTCACCAAAGGCCTGGATGAAGGTAAAACAGTTTATACTGCCTATCTTGACTTAGACAAGGCAGTTAACACAATCCCACTCTCAGGTATTGTTGAGAAATTCTCTCAGCTAGAGATTGACCCATACATCATTAGACAGGTAGGTAAGTAGCTCATGGACAGAACGCATACTGTCAAAGTTAGGGATTCCACCTCTACTGGAGACCAGTTACTAGTGGGATACACAAGGATCTGTGCTGGGCCCTCCACTGTTTGGAATCTGTTTCTGAGAAGTCCAGGTGAAAGCTGATGGACTGTGGCTTACCAAGTTTGCAGCTTGGATGCAATCATTGAGTCCCTAAACAATGTCAACACATTATAAAAGGGGCTAACACAGACAAATGATTGGTGCCAAAGCCTCAGACTAAAACTAAATGCAAAGAAGTGCATTATTATCCCCTTTGGTAAAGAGAAAGTCCCTGCAAATTACATTATTGACAGCACCCCACTAAGCTCAACTGAAGTGGTTCAAGATCTGGGAACACAGATTGACGGCAATCTAAACTTCAATCCCCCTATGTCCACAGTGAATGAAAGCCTTCTACATTGTGCATCTCATAAGTAAGGGCATCACATGCAAGACTAAGGAGTTTATAACACATCTGTACTCAACCATCATAAAGTACAATGCTTCCTTTTGCATGTACCTCACCAGACACCTGCAGCAGCTGGAGAGACCACTGAGGTTTCTCACCAAGAAAATTCAGTGTCTAAAAAACATGTCCTACATGGAAAGACTGAACGTCCTGTCACTGTACTACAGGCTGCTGATGTGCAACTTGTGCCTGGTCTACAGAGCAGTCTCTGACCCTGCCCTAATGGAAATGCTACACATCCACAACTTAAATGGGACAAGAGTCATTCACTCAAAGAATCTCAACCTAGCCTGTGACATAACAGAACATGCTGAAGTGACAGATGTCAGAGATTGCCACTGCTCTGAAATAAATTCCTAAGTCACATGAAGCAAAGCTCCTCAACGACCGTATTCAAGCGCAACCTAGACAAGTGGATGGGAGGCCATAAATTCTCCCTGGGGGTGGCACCTATGTCCCTCATGGACAGGGGAAGTCAATGCTGATCATAGACTCACTCTGCAAATAATGACCATCTAACCAAGGTCAGTTAGGGAATATGGGAATAACATGGCTAAGCTTGTAAGTGCCCTAGGGCCATTAGCCTCATAAACTCCTATGACCCTATGATCCTATGGAAAGAAAAATGCCATCCTTGAAAAAATAGACCTAAGCTTGTAGATCAGGCTGGACACCATTTCCATCAAAAGTGTGTTTGCTCTTAGTAAACTAAATTATAAATCATACAGCTAAAATACATGTATGTTTAACCAAGGACGTAACTAGTAATTAACTTGAAGTGCTACTGTTAATATAGAACAAATGAAAAACAAACAAGAAATTACATATCTAGATCACTGCATTTACCTTGGTAGTTTGTCTGGTGGATTTATAATATGGGAAACAAGCCACTCTGTTTATTTTTTTTTCTTTTTTGTGATCTCTGGGTGTGTAAAAACCTATATAGTAACCTTCAGGAGTTTGCAAATGATTTTTAGCACATGATGTGTACAGAAGTATACAGCAAAGTTCAGGTATTTGAAAATATTTTCTACTACTCATTTGAGACTTGGCTTTTCCTTTTTTTTCCCTTAGGAATGAGAAAAGGGGGCTGAGCACTATTCTCCAATGATTATTGACAGCCTACATACATTTTGATTGCATCAGCCTCTTATGTCATCTAATCCTGCCCTGGGCCCATGGCACCACCCCCTCTCTCAGGAGGTAGGTTAACTGCCCTTCCACCTGATCCCTTCTGGTTTCACAAATTAAGGAAGAGAGAATGCTCAGAAAAAAAACAATTTTTACACTGTTTTGCATGTATTTTGAATATTGTTTAATTCGCAAGGTAGATTTTTAGGCAGCATGACCTTTCTTTAGCTTAAGTCATTTGTAGGGTTGATCTAGATTCTAGACAGGTTATTTTTCTTAAGGTTTCTATGAAGCCAACTTTTACTTCAGTTTCTCTGGGAAATACATTTTTAATCTATTATTTACTTTTTGTTGGTCAGGTCTGTAAGTGTAGCTGGCTGAAGCCGCCCCCTGTGCCAGTACCACAAACCAGTGCCCCACTCCTCAGCTCTTCAAGTTAAGAGCGAAAAAAAAAGCACTTCACTGTATTAAGCCAAATCTCTGTGTTTTAGAGATTGACTTATTACAGTTAGAGCCATGACTTCCAACCTCCTACCAGCTATTCCGTTCAAGATAAACAAACAAACAAACAAAAAAAACTGATGTTCTTCTACTGGCACACCAACCAGGTGGCCAGGTGCATGACACTCCCACCCCTACCCTTCCTAGCCTATCCTACCCCAGCCACTCAGGTCCCTTTTCTGTACCCTGCCCCAGATCCTCCTTCTGCTCTGCACATATACTATAAAAAATGCTTTAAAACTGTAGCACACTGCTTGCAAACAGTTGCTACAGTTTATACACTGCCTGCACAGAGCACTATGGTACTCATGTCTTAGTTTTAAAACAAACAAACAAACAAACAAAAAAAAGCACTTTTTCTATTAAGGAAAAAACTACTGACCAGGAAACCAAAGACCATAGCAAATGAATCTATCAATGGTAGAAACCACTCCAGTTCGCATTTGTTGTAGAAAGAAAGAACTTTTCTAGGCTTTGCAGCCTGTTTGTTGATTGACATTTCTTGGAGGTACGGTTTTACTTCTCTCAGCTCTTAAATTCAGTGTTTAGAGGAGTTATTATGGCTCTGACGAAGTCTATGCTTGGAGGAAAGCGCTTAACCGTGAAGTGCAGTGGTTTTACCAATAAAGGATTGTTTCTTTCTACAATAGCTGCGAATGGGAGTGGTTTCTACCATTGTTGGATTCAGTTGGATTCATTTGGTGTGGTCTTTGGCTTCCTGGTCAGTTGTTTGTTCTTTGCTTGAATTTTTGTTCCACTTCCAGGTACTTCTTGGTCTTTTGTGGACTTTTTCTATGAAATAGTTTAGACCACACACTTCATGCTGTAGCACTCAGGTTTCACTGCAAATGCAATATTGCATTAAGAGAAAGAGATCATGATGAAGGATTGCCAATCGTGCTCACCCCAACCCTTTTACCCAGGGCAATTGCCCCTCTCACCCTCTCTTAGCTATGCTTCTGGTCAGGTTATCTCCACTATGTCTGTGGCCTATTTTCAAGAGTGGCCTGAAGTAGTATTTATACTGACAAGAAGAAAATTGGCTATAGCACAGAAGAAGTTCTGATACTGTTTCACAAGGGGTGCTGTAGAGTGCCTTCTGCTGGGGGATTGGCAGAAAAGGAAGCCAATGGCAAGATGGAGAGAAGCTGATTGGATGATTGGAGGGGGAGACCCATACTGAGAAGCATCAGAATCAGCAGGTGTATTAATCTAACTGAAACTGGTGGCGGTCTTGGGATTACTAAGGTGGTGGATTTGCTGATGCAGTCCACATCAAGTGACAGTAGCCCAGGTCTGAGGTGCTGGAGAAGGGATTCCTGTTGATAACTAAGAGTTTCCTGATATGAAAGACCAGCCTAATCAAATGGAGAACTCACCAAAGGAAGGAGATGGTGATGTATCTGTGTTAATGGTGAAAATGTAATAAAAGCAGTGAAGTAATGTAAATGTGTGTGAAGAAACTAGAAAGCAGTCACAATAGCTGTGCTTCAATTGCTGTTGACTGAACTACAGAAACATAATCAAGAAAGCTTTTTATCTAGGTGGTGGTCTTTTTATACAAATTCTACTAAAATAGAGCTGATGGCATCCATCCTGCAAAGTCAGAAGTGTGGTTATAGTTACTGCAGTTCAAAGCAAGATAATTGACATTTAAGACTGAGTGATAACTGAGAGTTCAGGTGTTATTTATTTTACTAGATTGTAACAGTAGGGTATGAAGCAAGTAGGAAAGAGTTGTTGCTACTTGGAAAAGTACTGTTAGCCTGTCTGGGATTTTTCAGTATGTGCTTACGTCTGAATGAGCCAAGACCACTGTTAAAGTAGGCTTTTAGGTTACTGCATGGGGCTCAGTTTTGTAAAGCATTTCTGCTGACCTCTTGGGATGTGCATAACTTATTTGAACATAGTAGAGGTTGTCCATAGCCCAAGGTGTGTTCACTTATCAGTCTAAAGGTGAAACACTTGTATCACATTACATTGTAGGAAGCAGTGTGAATGTAATAAACTGACCTTCTCAAGCCCACAAAACACCTTTTGGCCAGAAAAAAAATGTGCCTACCACAGCAGTCATGAAGTGACTATAGAGAGGTGCATATTTCACAGAAATTATTTTATTCTTTTTAGACTGACTGAATGAAGAAATAGGAAAACATGTTCTTTTGGCCTCAAATTACTGTGATTGTTGGACTCCATTAGAGTGAGTCACTGCTGAATGTGAGGCAGCTGGATTGGAGAAAACAGTGTAAAATGTATTTAACTGATTCTTTTGAATGGACAGAAATGAAGCAGACCATCATAACATGGGCAAAAATGACCCTAAATAACAAACTACCAGTTTATTAAAGCACTACTCTTTAAATGGCTTCACCAGGGGGTGATAAGATATCTTCGCAGCTCATTAAAAAGGATCAAGCTTTATGTCCTGCACAGACCCTCATTAGCTGCCCATGTTAGAATGGTCACCTCCTTTATTTTGCCACCAAGGTCCCCAGTAATTTGATGTGACCTTGTAGGTAACATTATAGTAATAGATAAGGTCTCTGTCAACAGTTAAAGAGGGGTGGACTATTTTAAAACTATCCAGTTAAAAGCACAATGAGACACCAGTTTTTAAAAAGAAAACATTTATAAGTAAAGCTATCATTACCTGCAGGGACTGCGTGAGGCCTGCAAACATAGATGAATTAATGGCCAGGCTTACAAGTTTCTCATAATTTCTGCATTCATGAAAGCTACCCATATCTAATATTAATATCAGCTGTTGTGTGTGTTGATCATACTGAGTGAGGAATTGTTTGAGAAGCTAGCCGTTACTGTTTTATCTCCAAGTACTGTTTCATATGAAGTTTTATTATATTGAATATTTACTACACATCTGGGTGTCAAGCAGTACAAACAGATATTTTAGATAATGAATAATACTTACCCCAAAAGTACTACACTCTGCAATGCAGTTGTTATATCTAAAATATATTTCAAGTGATGAGAAGGCAGGTGACCATTGCTGAATTATGGGGGCAGGTATGCTACATTCTGGACCCGCTTCATACCCTTACTCATATTTTTCCCTAGAGTTATGCCCTTGGAGATTTCCCACAGCTAAAGACAAAGGATGAAAATTTTCATCTAGTCTTGATTTCCACACTGGTTAAGGTTTCTGTCACGAGGCACCGGAAGTGTATGGAAGTAGTTGGTTATGCAGCATAGGCGAAAGAGAGTTGGGCAACTGATTACATTGTCCTGCCCTTCCCTTTATCTTAGGCTATGACTGGTAGGTAGTCCCAGAGGTTGAGGCAGGTCTAGTAGATGGGGGCAGGGGTGATGTCAGCAAGGGGTGGTCTGACCCTAAGTAATATAACTAGATGTGCAAATGTTTGTGAGCCTTTATCTTTAGTAACATCACATGTTACATTGTTACATGAGGACACGTTCAGTTATAAAAGAGACATACCACTCCAAAGATTTCTCATGCATTATACAAATATGATTACTGTCTTAATTATTACTCAATGTAACAATGTAACATTGCATTTATTTATTTATTTATCCTTTGGTTGACTGTGTTAGTCCCACTATGCTAGCAGCTTCTTTCATGGGAGACCAGATGTGGTATTTATAATACCAGGGGAAATTTGAACAAGGAATTGGGGAACTTCTCCTATTCTTTTCACTAGATGTTGGGGGATCTTTTACATCCACCTGAACTAACCCAACTCAAGCTGATGGGGCATTGGTTAAACATCTCATTCAAAATATGGCACATTCAAGAGTGCAGCACCCCCTTTATGCTGCAATGCATTGTCAATAATTAATCTTCCTGGTGTGGGAATAAAACCCACATACTTTTGCACCAAACTAAGTGTGCTACTTGCTGCACCACCGACACTGACATAGATTGCTCAAGTCCTGCCTTCTATGAAATATCACTCCTCCTGAACATTATTCGGTATCATGTATTTTTATTTAGTTTGCTCCTTCCCTTTTCTAAAGATCTCATCTCAAATTCTTTTATCTCCTTTACAATCTTCAGTAATTCTGGTACAACTGTTATAATGGTAGGCAAGTCTTTATTAAACATGACCTGGCAAAGAGAACAGATCCACATTCTTTTCCCCACAAAAAAAGGAGCTCTGAACTTAGAGTGGAAATGTTGGCATGGTACATCTGAAGATTATATCCTCCTATGTCAAGTACAGAGAATGGGTTATAGCTGCTCTGTTTACAGGGAGACAGCCTTGTCCCTGAAGTCACAGATAATTAAGAATGAGAAGAGTCTATATAAGGTCTCTCATGGTAAAACAATAACTTATTGTGTAATGCTTAAAGTGTCTACCTTATAGACATAAGGTTCAGGGTTTGATTCTCACATGAGGTAATTGGTTAGGCTTAAAATAGCCCATAAGGGCAGTTAGCCTAGTAGTAACCTATGAACCTAATAAGGACACATGGTTTGGTACTTAATGCAGAAATGAAGTGGCAGTAGGAGCCTTGTTTCACAGCCACTGTGATGATAACTGAATATGGATGCTAAAAGCTGAAGTGGATGCTAGGGTTCATGCCCACCACTATGCTCAATGATCATGTTTTTCATCTTCTGCAGCCTTAGTTAAATTGGTGACAATCTAAGTCTTTATGTTTTAACAGGCTGAAGACATTACAGTTAGTTCAGGAGTCAGACTTGGCAGGGGTAAAGCCCTCTTAGAGTCCATATTGGGTACCTTTAGAAAACAAAACCATATTAAAATTAAGCTAGAACTGTTTCATGAAGTTCTTAGAATAAAGGATGCTATTGCATTTGTAAATATATTTATGCAATTTAAAGAAATTCTTCTGTGGTATGACTTGAGTAAATGGAGTGGTTTATGTAATTTTATTGTGGCATGTACCCCTGAAGGGGAACTTAGAGTGATTCAAATTCCATTAGCTCATTACATCCATGTGATGCCTCCAGGTGCATCTGCAGTTAACTCCTACTGATGCCGCTAGGTGTCAAATATTGCTTGTTCATATTTTATAGGTTCATAGGTGCTTACTAGGTTAATGACCACAAGGGCCTTTTTAAGCCTAGCCATGCATCCCAAATCCCTAGCAAGTTCTGATACCCTGGATAAGTGTAAACAGGTGTTTGGGAAATGAAACATTTACAAGTAGGGGCCTTGGAGATGAACCATTTACAGGTGTCCATTAGCGACATAGGTGCCAAACCAGGTATGAATTTCCTGTTCCCCATCCAATTATCCAGGTTGCACTTGAATTGGGTTAGGGAGGAACTCTGGTTCACATGGATGGGGAGCCTGTTTCATAGATGGGGTAGTCTCTGGATACATACCTGTCTCTCCAGCAGGTCCTATTTATATCACAGGCAAGGTTTAAGTCTTTAGAATGGGTAATTCTAGTGCTGTTTGTTTTGTGGATATGCAGGAGGTCCATCAGAATGGAGTCTGACAATGCCCTGTATGCCAGGCATAGATCTCCTCTCAAAAGCCTGTAGGAGACAGAATACAGGGATAGGGCCTTGAGGCAGTCTGCATAGGACATTTTACTTACACCTGTATTGTTTTATTGAGGAACCTGTGTGGACGTTCCAATTGTTGGATATGCTTGGTTAGGTACATACCAAAGGGGGTATTGCATTCAACAATAAGTCTGATGAATGCCGAATACAGTGGAACAATGACTTCCTTGGACTTAGATAACATACCTTTGTTTATAAGTTGAGCAACATAGAATTATTTCCTCATGATTGCAGACACATGATAGTCAAAGGCTAGATTACTATCTATGTGTGTCCCTAAGTCACTGACTACTGAGTCAACTCTAAGGGGTGTGTTGTCAGTATCATAGTTACTAGGGGTGTATGCCTTCCCAAAGGATACTATTATGCATTTCTTGGCATTTAGTTTAAGTCCATGGCTCTGACACCAGTTGTTTGTCTGTGTCAGCCCCTCCTGGAGAACATTTGTGTTATTGTGGGATTCAATGACAGCTCCTAATTTGCAATCATCTGCAGATTTAGTCAGCCAGAAACCACTGACATTCACAGAGAAGTAAATGCCAAAAAAGGAGCAGTCTAAGGACTTATCCCTGAGGGACTCCACTTGTGACTGGCCTCTTTGTAGAGGTGGATTCTCCAATTCTAACTTCCTGGGTCCTGTCTGTGAGCCAGTTGGCTATAGTCCTGGTGACATATGAGTTTGTACCTAACCTCTTGAGTTTGTCAACAATGTCTGAGTGGGGTATTGTGTCAAATGCCTTGGCCAGGTCAATGTAGGCAGTATGAACCATTTTTCCCTCATCCTTGCTTTGATTACCTTCTCAAAGAAGTCAACCAGGTTGAATAGGCATGATCTGCCCTTGACAAAATAAAACTGTGTTGGGTCCAGTGTCTGGAGGGTTACTATATCTCTATTAATAATTTCCATGATAATTATTTCCAAGGCTTTACATATAAGACTAGTGAGACTTATGGGTCTGTAGATGGCCCACCTTTGTACAGAGGGATGATTGTTGCAGTTCTCTATTCATGAGGCACAAAGCCTGTTTGGAGGCTACTGTTAAATCTTAATTCCAGAGGCCCTGATAGGTCATGTTTCATGCTATTTAGAAGGCATCCTAGGATATCGTCTGGGCCCATTGATGCAGTTTTCTTGGTCTTAGAGAGAGCATTAAGGACCTGTTCCCTACTGATAGTAGGGGGAGTTATATTTGAGGGTATTTCCTGAGGGGATGTTGAGAGGGAGAGAGGAGTAAAGTTGGAGATACATTTATCAGCCAGGAGGATTGCTATATCTTCTGGCACAGTATAGGTGGCTCCATTTACAATGAGCTCTGCACATAATTGTGTATTGCCTTTGAGGTTGCTGACATAGCTAAAGAATGCTTTGTGGTTGTCCTTGGCCTGGGAGGCCAAATCTACCTCAAATTTGGCTTCAATAGACTATATTTGTCCTCTGAGTTGTTTATTTAGTATGGTGAGAGTGCTTGTATCCTACTGGGTGCTGCACCTCTTGATGTTTGACATGATTTTCTTCCTTCTGTCATATAGCCTAATGATTTGTGATTCCACCAGGGTGGCTTGTTTATTGAGTTAGTTCTGCACTTCTTCCTGGTGGGTACAGTTGCCTCTGTGCAGCTATTAACATGCTTGTACAGGATTTCTGTGAACAGTTCTGCATAGGCAACAGTGCTGTCAGGTTTTATGGGTCTTGAAACTTTGCCAGGTTATCACTTAATACAGGAAGTTAGCCTTAGAGTAGTTCTTGAATATTCCAGGTCATTTACACCCACATGGACTATGCCTGAGTCATATTGGTACTTGTGGTCCAATGACCTGAGTGTGTGTGTGTAATGTGGTGAATCCTAGCCCCTGATAAGCAACTGACCATGATTTTCTCCTTACTCAGCCTAGTAAGAGGGACATCGGTGTGTCTCATGATGGAGTCTTCAATGAGTTGAATGTTGGATTGTGTGGTGGCTTGCCTTATGGGCTTACAGGTAGAGGCTCCATGAGTTGTAGCTGTGCAGATGTGAGTGTTGTTTTGAAAGAGTGCATGTGGGGCTGCTGAGGGTATTTGTTATGTGTACTTTTCTTTAGGAGGTCTTTGTGGTTTAGGAAGTTTACATTTAAGTGCCTCAACATATGGGGGTCAATATGTCTGCTTTGAATTATGTGTGATAGGTGCAGCATGTGTACTACTGACAACCTGACTGACATTTATATCAATAATTCCAAAACCATGCTATGTACAAAGTTTTAAAAGATTTCAGCTTAAAGCTTACACAATGGAAGCTCAACTGCATTAATATTTGACTTTTGCCTAGTGCAGGTAAAGCAATATTAACTGTTGTTTTTATTATATTAATTTATATAGCTATACTTTTCACATTATTTTAAATGTCTGAACAACCAAGTAACACAGGAAGAACTCCTTAGCCTCATATGAAAGCTCTCAGCTAGATGAATACATTGTTGTTGACACTATGTGTTTAACTTGAGTCGCTGCTGAGATATTGTAAGTTGTTTACAAAATATTACAAATATAATAGTTACTCCCCCTGGATTCATTAAACTCCATGCAGGAATAGTGCTATTCCTACAGAGAGTGGATCGTGCCCGTGTAGAACAGCAGCGTGACTGGAATATTAATGAAGACATGCTGCTGTATTCTCTACATGGCCACAATCCATGTATGAGTGCAAGAGGAGTGTCCGAGCATTGCTCGCATAGTACACATGCCCCCTGCACTCTAGAATTACTGTACAGCAATCCCAAAGCAAGCAACAGTGTCTGTGGACACTGTTATCATAATATAACAGTGTCCGCGGACAAAATACAATAAAAACACATAAAAGCACAACCCCTCCCACAATGGTCCAGCACAGATAATGTCCAGAATGGTATGGTAGTGTAGATGCTGGCATACCAAATAAGTAAGCATGTTCCTGAGAGGAACATTTAAACCAACTCCCCCATGTATGATGTAGTTGTCCAGATGTCCTGCCCTAACATGCGGAAAGCAATGTGCATACCCCTACAGTAAATAAAAAATAAAAAAAAATGTTTATTTTATTTTTTTTCCATCCCCAATAAAGTGGGTCTATATTATAAGATCGATGGTTGAAAACATTGAACAACATATGGTCGACACTATATGGTTGATGTCTTCAAACGTCTACCTTATAAAAAGGCAAAAACAAAAAATAAAAAAGTACCCTAACAGGTTTAAGCAGGGGGACAAGCCCCCCTGCACCCCCCCGTTGGGGTGCTGCACCCCCCACACCTCAGCTACTTAAATATACCAACTTCGAGACTGCACTATATTGCAGTAAACGAAAATCTCCCCTTACAGAGATTTCCATTTACACGCTCGAGATTCTGAGCGTTCGCTATTCTTGTGTCGACAATGTCAGATTCGACATTGTCATCTTTTGAGAATATAATATAGACCCAATAAAGTTTAAGCATCGCTGAGCATGTGTGTGCATCACGCAGCTGTGTATAGCATAGCTGAAGCATCCAAAGGAGCTAAATAGAAACATACAGCCAAAGCAAAGTGAAATAGCTTAGTGGTTGGAGCATTTGCCTACTATTCAGTCATTTGCGTTTTGAGCCCCAATGCAGTCCATTTCTCTTTATATGTGAAAACAGCAGTAAAAGTATCTTTTTTATAAATAGGTAGTGAATAATATATATTTGTTGACCAGGGTAGTGTAGCAGCTCCAAATGTGAGGTGTCAGTGTAGTACAGATGTGAACCCCCATATAAACGCAAGTGTCCCATACAGTATAGCCACAAAAGAATTTAATGTAATGAAAGCACATAGGGGGATGTTAGGGAAGGGAAACAAACATATCATAAGATGTCATTAAGAAGAAAACTACACAATCCTGATAGTCCATAAAATGAAATCTGAACAATTCTAAATTGTGCTCAGCTATGCTTAGCTAAAGTAAGCATTGCTTAAATTTGTGTGCTTAGCAATAATCAGCGTAGCTAAGCAGATTTGCGCACTGGTAAGCAGTGCTTAGCATCTAGCCCTGCAAACAATGCCTATCTGTGCTAAGTGGGTTTGCCCATCGCTTAGCTTAGCTCACCATATTCCAAACCATCCAATCACAACAAAGTGTGGGAAATTAGCCCTATTTAAACCTTGTAGATGGGAATACAGCCCATAACCAGTGTAGCTCATCACTGCACACATTATGGCTAGTATTGGTGAAGGTGTGCACTTTCGGACGAGCGCTGGGGCATTCAGGAGTCCAGGGTCATGGTTGGACTCCTAGTACAAAACCATGAAGGGAGAATGCTGCAGGACCAGTACCAGGACTTCCAATACAAAGCAAAGGCCTGGGACTGTCTCACATGTGACCTCATCAGTGCCACTGGCATCCCTTGGACTGATGAACAGGTCCAGCACCACTTTTCTGACTTGAAGCATAGGAAAAGGGAACTCTTGGACAGGTGGGTCCAAGATGCATGGTCGAGGAATGTTCCAGCAGTGTGTAAGTATCAGTATCAATTATTGTGTAACAAAGTCCATCCTAAGCATGTGATGGATAGGTATGCATAAATGTTTCTCTATGTCCTGCACAGCTACAGATGAGATGGCCACGAACATGGACAACCATGCCAGCAGGCTGCTAAGGCTGCATTGTGAGGCTGGTGAGTACAAATCTAGCTTGTAGTATTCAGGGCAAATAAATAGAAAGGAGTAGAATGTCACCTGTCAGTATTTAAAAATGTGTATGGTTTGTACTGAATAAACGAGACATTAGCAGAATAATAGTGATGTACAGGGTATATATCAATAAAAGTGTCAGTACCTGTCAATAAAAGTCCAAATCCCGGACTGGTTGTGTTTACTTTGGTATGTGGTGGTATGAATCTAAATGTGTACAGTTTCTGCACAGCAACTATAGCTCTAAAAGCATTAAATAATCACGGTTCATCTGACAAATATTATGGAGTTGTAAAACAGGAGATTAACTATATGAAATATTCCATGCACCAAGATTTGATACCTGAATAGTAATGTTGTGTTAACCAGTGTTTTCCAGACTGTGCTATGTCATAGTATGAATACACAGTATAAGACCTATCTGCCATGTATGAATGTAAGAATTACAATGTCAGATTATACAACCAAGAGAGTATTAGGCAGAAAACAGTCAGATAAGAAACAGCAGTTTCTCAATAGCTCATTCTGATGAAACACAAGCTTTGTTCTATTTTATGCATAAACAGGCACGGTTCGAATCCCGGGAGTGCTAGTAAGCTGTAAGCCTATTTTCACCCAGGAATATGTGAATATGTATAGAAACAACAGTTCTTGGAATTCATAAATTCCAACACTTGGATCAACTAATCCATAGTCCCACCAGGGGCTCCAATATCCTAGACCTGGTAATTACCAACATGGGAAATCGATGCTCCACACCTATGTTCACCCCTTCGTTGGTCAGGTCAGACCATATGCTAATCATCCTTAACATCCACATCCCACCCCCACTCCCCAGTAAGGAAACCTCCGTAAAAAACTTCTCCAAATCCAACTTCATGCTACTCAAGTCAGAAGTGACAAACTTCATGACACCCATGCAGACGGGAACTGAAAGTTTGACTGCTGAGTCCTACACTAAGGCACTGTACGAGCACATCCACTCATGCATGAATTGTGCAATCCCAAATAAAACCAAGATGCTCTCCTCCAAAAAAAGGAAGCCAATCTGGTGGTCCCCTGCTATAAACAAACTTTACAACAAAAGAAAGAAACTGTTGCAGAAAAGAGGAAAATCCCATGATGCAAAAAATTTCCTTACCAGCCTCAGTAAGAAGCTGAGATCCCTCATAAAATCCTCCAAAGCTAGTTCTGAAAATAAAATTGCCAAAGATTCCAAAGGCAACCACAAGGCATTCTATAACTATGTCAAGAATCTAAATGGCAATGCTCAGATCTGCTCTGAGCTACAACAGAATGGCATTAAATATACTGATCCCAAGGATATTGCCAATATCCTGGCAGATCGATTCAGTGCCATCTTCACTCCCCTCTCAACCCCTAAACGGCCCATCTCAATATTGGAAGATTGCCAACTTCTGGTAATAACAGCCACACAGGTAAAAAAACTCACTCTCCAAAGCTAAGAATACAGCATCCATGGGACCAGATGACATCCCGAACTGTGTACTACATGAACTACAAAATTAACTGGCACCTCACCTAAGTGTCATGTTTAATCATAGCCTCACCTCAGGCTTTGTGCCCACTGAGTGGCACACAGCTACAGTTATGCCACTCCACAAGGGGGGATCCACCTTGGATCCTGGGAACTACCGCCCCATCAGTCTGATGAGCCTGATCTGCAAGGCCATGGAACGTATTATCATGGAACTTACAAAACAAAGATATTGGCAACCTTCAAACACTGGACCCCACCCAGTTTGGGTTTGTGAAGGGTCACTCATGTCTCCTGAACCTGATTGACTTCTTTGAATCAGTCTCCAGAGCCGTGGATGAGAGTAAGGCAGTCCACACAGCCTTTCTGGACCTCGCCAAGGCCCTTGACACCATCCCCCACTCTGGAATCATAGATCAACTTACTAACTTCTTCATTCAGCTTTTCCTGGTTAAGGGTCACCACAGTGGATCTCCTGTCCGCTCATGATTGGCAGTGGAGTTTTATGGTGTCGAGTTGCCAGCCCGGCTCCCAACCTTCCACAGAAGGCATGCACATGCATGCACTCATGCCTAGGGCCAATTTAGAGTGTCCAATCCACCTACAGCATGTCTTAGGGATGTGGAAGGAAATCGGAGCACCCAGTGGAAACCCACGTGACCATAGGGAGGACATGCAGACTCCACACAGAAGGCTCCCCAGCCAAGGATTGAACCGGAGAACCTCTTGCTATGAGGCATTAATGTATTTTTCAATGATTTCCCTAATTTAGACAAAAATGTATAGTTTTATTTTACCATTTTCAGCAAGTGGCCTTTTACTGGAAATTACTATATGCTACTTTACATTTTGCAAATGTATTTATCTATATATCTAACGCTACCTCTATGAGCAAGGGGTTATGTGACTGTGTTTTAGGGTTAGGGTTAATGAATGTATTTAGTGTGTGGAGATGAAGTAGATGCTGTCCAAGTATCATCTGGAGAAGCATTCTGAAAGAAAGCTACAGATGTGGAGCATTCATGCAATGTGCTTTAGCAGTAGTCTGGAGGGTCTTAACACATTTGCTATAACAAAAGACAAAAAGATAAACTTACTAACCTGGGCATTAATCCCTACAACACTCACTGGATTGCCAACTGGCTTACTGACAGAACCCACACTGTAAAAGTAGCTGACTCCAAATCCATCTCCAGACAAGTGACAAGTGGAGTACCTCAGGGTTCAGTCCTGGGACCGCTCTTGTTTGGCATCTACTTCTCTGAAGTACAGGCCAACACTAAGGGACTCTGGCTAACAAAGTTCGCAGATGACTGCAAAGTGGGAGCCATTATTGGATCCCCAAATTATGTGGATACTCTACAAAAGGGCCTTACAGAAACTGATGCTTGGCTCCAGAGCCATGGGCTCAAGCTCAATGCCAAGAAATGTATAGTTATCCCCTTTGGGAAAAAACATGTACCCGTGAAGTACCACATAGGTGGCAGTACACTAAACACTGAAAGTGTGATAAGAGACTTAGGGACACAGGTGGACAGTGGTCTCACCTTCAATAACCACATCGCCACAACAGTCAGGAAATCCTTCTATGTG
Source organism: Protopterus annectens (assembly GCF_019279795.1). Taxonomy (NCBI): domain Eukaryota; kingdom Metazoa; phylum Chordata; order Ceratodontiformes; family Protopteridae; genus Protopterus; species Protopterus annectens. The sequence goes on from NC_056736.1 coordinate 697,633,564, forward strand.
GCACATCTCATCACTAATGGCTTTTCATCCAGAAAAAAGGAGGTCATTGTCCCACTGTACTCATCCCTCATTAGACCCATTATACAATACAATACCCCATTTGGTATGTACCTCTCAAGCCATCTGCAACAACTGGAAAGGCTGCAGAAATACCTCACTAAAAGAATCACAGGCCTAAAGCAGATGCCCTATGCTGACCACCTTAAAAAACTCCAGCTATACTCTGTCGCGTATCTTCTACTCAGAGGCAATCTCTACTTAACATACAAGGCCATGTCAAGCCCAGAGATGTTGAACATGCTACACTTAAAGAAATGCCAATCCCTCAGAGCCACATGCTCCAGGGATCTAAACCTTGTCATCACAATAAACAAAACATGCTGGAGGGATAGGTTTCTGACCCAGAGACTACCCAGACTCTGGAATAGACTGCACATACATGTTAAGCAGAGCGCCTCCTTGGCCCTCTTCAAAAGGAACCTTGACGATTGGATGGGAGATAGGAAATTCACCTCAGGGATCATGTTAGTCGCCCTGCTAGACAGGGGTCCAGGGAAGTAAATAGTGTGGGAAGAAATAGCCAGGGAATTGTTATGGCTAGGCTTGTATAGGCCCTAGGGCCGATAGCCTAGTACCAACCTATGAACCTATGAAACCGTCAGGTAGTGTTAACAGAAATTTCCTCCACAGGTCTGCCAGGTAAGAAAAGGTATATCTTAGCTGTAAGAAGGCTGTAATTATACACTGTGTACAACACCCATTGTCCAAGCCCAAGGCTGAAAATGACAGCAAGATAAGTATATACGCAAAGTAGTGTCCTCCAAGAAATGCCCCTGAAGTGTCATGCTGTCACAGCTATTGGTCACTGCCGTCAACACCCAGGGTGACAGTAGCACACACACACACACACACACACGCGCACACACACACACACACACACACACACACACACACACACACACACACACACACACACACACACACACACACACACACACTATGAATGCACATATGTTACTTGACCATGTGAATATGGGTAGAAACAGTCAGGTAGTGTTAACAGTAATTTCCTCCACAGGTCTGCCAGGTAAGAAAAGGTATGAATTAGCTGTAAGAAGGCTGTAATTATACACTGTGTGCAAACATACCACTGCCCAACCCAAGGCCATATGTCGATGTAAAGTGAGGTAATACCTGGAGAGCAATCATTAGAGCAATAATCATTAAAGTTGTGAGCAACTGAAGCCTATACAGTTGTTAATTGACACCCCCACCCCATCTGCACTAGTAATATAAACACATAAATCATTGGGTATGGTTTTCACCAAACCTACTGTTAGGACATGTGTCCTATTGTTCTACAAATATTTAAATGTTTGACTAATAATGTTCCCTGTTCAAATACTATTATTGGTGGCCTGTTGCTATCAATGTAGCCTGCATGCATTATAATGCCCATTGTGGTTCCATATATGCATGTGTTCTGTTTGCTATGCAACTGTTCAAAATCTGTTGTTTTGGGTTAATGAGAATACCTATGCATGCTGTTATAACTAATCCTGGAATGTGTTTTTCCATGACTAATCAACATATGTTATCAAACTGCAACACCATAGCATGTCTGGGAAAGCTGATCCCAGTGGATCCTCCCGTCCCGCCTCAACTGGCCATGGCACTGGGCTCCAGTGCATCTGGGACCCAACCCGGGACCTCCTCGTCTGCTGGTCCTGTGCTACCTTCGGGTGGAACCACCTCAGGGGATGGGGCCCATCCCCCCCGGGAGTGGGCATGGACAAGACACTATCACCTGTTGTCAGGATCAGGGATTGGTGTGTAGCGAGCTTTGAAAGGAGTTTGGAGATCTGCTATGCCAGCATGAGGGCTGCATGGCACATCTTGAGGGTCAGCCTGCCCCTCCTGCCCAGCCCCAGCACAGCCACCTTTGGGGCTGTGAAGGTGCAGTGGTGACTGCCCATGGGTGGGGACCTCAGTCCTACTGTATCCATTTGGGGGCTTGTGGGGATCCGATTCCCAACCACCCTCCCCGTCCAAGGTGTTTACCCCTACATGTGTCATATACCACTCCTGTCTGCTGTCTTGCCTGTCTTGTTTGTCTTCTTATCCAACCTTCCTCCCCAAATACACCTACTATCCTTCCCCAACATCCCACTCTCACGTCATAAAAAAAAAAAAAAAAAAAAAAAAAAGGGCAATCTGTTCCCACAAAAAAATGTCGCCCTATACATTGCTGTCCATTTCACACACATGTCCAGTGGACACATGTAATCTGGTCTAATTAGCTTAAGAACACATTACTGTTGCCCTCACCCTTCTCTCATGGGTTTGAGTGTCCAAATTCACCTCTAAATTCTGTACAAAATGCAGAGCTATTTATGTATCAGAAATGGACAGCTATGGACCTTCCCCCTCCTTTTGTTTTAAGAATCGCCCCTCTATAAAGAAGATGCTGTGCTATAAACCTTTGACAAGCCTGGGTAATAGCACTATGAGTGACAGAATAGGCATGTACCCATGCCATCATTGTAATGTCTGTAAGTATATTAATACTGATGATCAATTTTTACATCCAGACACAGGGTGTGCCTATAGTATTAAACTCTATGTGGATTGTTGTAGTTCCAATGTGGTGTATTGTGCCTCTTGTGAGAGCTGTCAATGTTTCTATGTTGACAAAACCAACCGATCTTTGAGGGATCAGATTAGAGAGCACATTTATAGCATCAGTAAATTTGATGAGAGAAATGCACTGTCTAAACATGTGAGAGATACAGGGAACAACCACTGGTTTAAATTTATGGTTTTGGAGGTCTATATACCTGGACTTGGTGGTGGTGGTGGGGGGGGGGGGGATGCTAGGACTCGAACAGAGTGTACTGAAATCAAATGGATGCACATTCTTCAAGCCACTAATGGGAAGGGGTTAAATGATTTCATTCCAATTAAACCAATATTCAGGTCACATGACCTGAAGCATTAAGGTATAAATTGTTGCTTGTTATGTGTTTTAAATGGATATGATGAAGTACCTGAATGGTATGAAAGTGCTCATCCTTTGTTTTTCAGTTTCTGTTTAGTGTGTTTTATTAAAGAAATGTTTGTTTTACGCTTCTCTGCCTACCAGTTTTGTTTCTTTTTGCTCATTTTATTGCCTGTTTTACTGGTTGCTCTCTTATTTGTTTGGAATACTTGTCTTCGTTTTAAGAGCATGGCAGAGAGCATTTTAAATGAAGTAGATACGCCTGGAGCTAATCAAGGTACTGTCTGTTTTGAACGGCTTGACCGTTTGCTGGGGGTGAATATCAATCCCTTATTTTCTATGGAGATGGACTCTGTGGATTTTGATAATATAGAAGCAGCAGAGACTAGCAGCTATGAACGTTTTTTTTCAGACTTTCTGTTCAGTAGATAATAGCCTCTATCAGTATAAGATGCTACAGTGGCAAAGATTGCACTTTGAGGCATGTTTGAAACACAAAGTGATTCTCAGAGGTTTCCAGATATGTAAAATGCCCACTTATGAGAACTCCTTACCTGATCTGCTGAAGGAATGGCAGAACTATAACTTAGAAGTAAGTGCTGGGTATATATGTCTGCTATTAAAGTATTTCACCCCTATTGAGAATAAGTTACGGAGCAAAATCATGGACCTTATCTCTGAGCTTAGCTCCTCTGTAGATTATATACCATACAGGTATATAGGTTGGATGATTTGTTTGCTGATATTGCGCAATGTGACAAATGGCTGCCTCCCCTGTAGATTATATACCATACAGGTATATAAGTTGGATGATTTGTTTGCTGATATTGCACAATATGACAAATGGCGGCTAGATACTAAAAAGAAGAAACTTTCCAGGTATTTCAAGGATTTCACCAGTGGGCATATTTTCACTTGCTCTGATGACAAATGACTTGTCCATGAATCAGAGCGCACCAAGTTTCAAAAGGAAGTGCACTTATCCAATGGTGAGAAGACTCTGATAGCTGGGGGAGGTGCTATTATGAAAGTGCGAACTGAGGAGACATGGCCTACAGCAATTGACGTTTCAATAGATAGTTCTCATGATTCTTTACGTGTTTTTTCTGCTACGTCTGGGTTAGGACCTACTGTTCTTGAGAATGGGATGGTGTCAAGTCATCTGACACAACTGGGGCCGAGTGAACGTGTTTGTGAGGCTACTGACAATGGTAATGACATGCTCACTGTTAAACAACCTTTTTTATTACTGCAAGCACCAGAGCTTCTGAGAACGAAGCAGAGAGGGTGATCTGTAAGCCGGTACAGGAATGTGAAGAAGAGACAATACACACAGGAGCATATAGAGACAGGCCCTATGGTCTTAAACAAAATATGTTATTTTTGATTTATAATCATTCTTCAGTTGTAGTGACACCTGAAAAAGAGCAGTGCTCTGAACTATGGGTTGAATTTCATACCTGCTAGACATTCTTCCTTGAATGAAGTCCTTGTTGATTTGAAGCTTTTTGTGAGGAACATTACATTGAAATTGTTTTATGGTAATAGCAGTGGTTCTTATAGCTCTGTTTATAGGAAACCCAGTGTTTTTACTCCTGCTAATATCCCACTGGTAGAAGCTTTTTATAAACTGTGTGCAGATGATATTTATAACTATTTCTTTGGCAGACGTGAAAGATTTTAATAATCTGAGCCGTGATGAGTTTTCTACTCTTTTAGATTTGGTGAAACGTGATGATATTTGCTTCCACCCTGCTGATAAAGGGAGCGGTATAGTTGTTATGGGTGTTACATGTGATTTAAGTGCTATGAATTTGATGTTGAGTGATGAGCTGACTTACACCATGGTGAGTAGAACTGGGGTTTTGGAATTGGTTGGTAAGGTACATGAATGTATTGAAGGTTTATTGATGGAATGTGTATTGGATAAAACGTTATATGAATATTTCTCCATCAAGAGTATGGTTATACCACAGAGTTATGGGCTGCCCAAGGTACATAAAAATCAGGTGAATCCACCTATGCAGCCGATAGTCTCTGGTAGAGGGTGGGCCACAGAGCCCATGTTGAGTTTTGCATTAAAACAACTCTGCCCTGTGGTCAATGGTGCAACAAATTATACTGAGGGATACAAAGGATTTTATTAGTAAGTTGCATGACTGGTCTACTGTGGGTTATAATGAAGATGCTCTGTTAGTAACTATGGATGTTACCTCTCTTTTCATATGTATTCCCAATGATGCTGGCATTGATAACATCAGACCGTTTCTTGGTCGACACCCTGGTTATAGTAATGATAAGCTATATTTGATTTGTACCCTATTAGAGCTTATCTTGGAATACAATGCTTTTGTGTTTGAAGACAAATTCTATTTATGACCGACAAGGGTGGCCATGGGCACAGTTTGTGCCAACAGTTATGCCAACATGGTTTTGGCTGAATGGGAGTCACAACATGTGTTATCTGAGAATAATAGTTCCCTGAGGTCCATTCTTTATTATGACCGTTATGTGGATGACTTGTTCCTTGTTTGGGGGGGATGCACCTGAGACACTTAATCATTTTGTGCAATGCTTGAATGGTACTACAGACTTCCCTCACTTTACATATGAATGGTCGAGTGAATATATATCTTTTTTAGATGTAATGGTTTGCAAAACGCCAGGAGGGCTGCACACGAAGCAGTATGTTAAACCTTGTAAGACTAATAGTATTGTGCAGTCCCGTAGCATGCATCCTAAGTATATGTGAAGTGGAATGTTCTCAGGGGACAATTTTTAGAACAGCTGGGTTACATACAATGCATTGCGATATGTATGACTCCTTTAGTGATCTGACCACCAGTTTCTTGAATAGAGGGTACAATGATTCAGAAATTATGACTGCACAGAATGATACAATCTTACTGAGAGATACCCATACCAGACCATTTTTTGAGGGAAGGACAGGACATACCACCTCTCTTAATACACCATCTACTGAACCTATACATATGAGCCTCACCTATTCTAATGATTCAGGCTTCATTTGTGATATAGTTGGGAGACATTGGAAGGTGTTGGCTTCTGATGAGAAATGTAAGGGACTGTTGGGCACTTCTCCCTCCTTTTGTTTTAAGACTCGCCCCTCTATAAAGAAGATGCTGTGCTATAAACCTTTGACAAGCCTGGATAATAGCACTATGAGTGGTAGAATAGGCACATACCCATGCCATCATTGTAATGTCTGTAAGTATATTAATACTGATGATCAATTTTTAAATCCAGACACAGGGCATGCCTATAGTATTAAACTCTATGCTGATTGTAGTAGTACCAATGTGGTGTATTGTGCCTCTTGTGAGATCTGTCAATGTTTCTATGTTGGCAAAAACATCAGATCATTGAGGGATTGGATTAGATAGCACATTTATAGCATCAATAAATGTGATGAGAGAAATGCGCTGTCTAAACATGTGAGAGATGCAGGGAACAACCATTGGTTTAAATTTATGGGTTTTGAAGGTCTACACAACTGGACTTGGGGTGGAGGGGATGCTAGGACTCAGAGTGTATTGAAATCAAATGGATGCACATACTTCGAACCACTAATGGGAAGGAGTTAAATTATTTCCTTCCAATTAAACCAATACTCAAGTCACATGACCTGAAGCATTAAAGTATAAATTGTTGCTTGTTATGTGCTTTAAATGGATTTGATGAAGTACCTGAATGGTATGAAAGCACTCATCCTTTGTTTTTCAGTTTCTATTTAGTGTGTTTTATTAAAGAAGTTTTTGTTTTACGCTTCTCTGCCTACCAGTTTTGTTTCTTTTTGACCAAACCCACTGTTAGGACATGTGTCCTATTGTTCTACAAATATTTAAATGTTTGCCTATTAATGTTCCCTGTTCAAATACTAGCATTGGTGGCCTGTTGCTATCAATGTAACCTGCATGCCGTTATAATTCCCACTGTGGTTCCATATATGCATGTGTTCTGTTTGCTATGCAACTGCTCCAAATCTGTTGTTTTGGGTTAATGGGAATACGTATGCATGCCGTTATAACTAATCCTGGGATGTGTTTTTCATGACTAACCAACATATGTTGTCATACTGCAACACCATAGCATGTCTGGGAAAGCTGGTCCCAGTAGGTCCGCCTGTCCCACCTCAACTGGCCATGGCCCCGGGCCCCAGCACATCTGGGACCCAACGCGGGACCTCCTCGTCTGCTGGTTCTGCACCACTTTCAGGTGGAACCACCTCAGGGGATGGGGTCCCCCCCCAGGAGTGGTCACAGACAGGACACTGTTCCCCCATTGTCAGGTCCGGGGATTGGTGTGTAGTGAGATTTGAAAGGTGTTCTGAGATCTGCTATGCCAGCTTGAGGGCTGCATGGTGCATCTTGAGGGTCAGCCTGCCTTTCCTGCTCAGCCTCAGCACAGCCACCTTTGGAGCTGTGAAGGTGCAGTGGTGACTGCCCATGGGTAGGGACCTCAGTCCTACTGTATCCATTTGGGGGCTTGAGGGCATACGATTCCCAAACACCCTCCCCGTCCAAGGTGTTTAACCCCACATATGTCATATACCTCTCCTGTCTCTGCTGTCTTGTCTATTTTGGCTGCCTTCTTACCCAACCTACCTCCCCAAATATACCTACTATCCTTCCCCAACATCATACTCTCACCTTATAAAAAAAAAAAAAAAAAGGCCATCTGTTCTCACAAAAAATGTCACCCTATACATTGCTGTGCATTTCACACATGTATCCACTGGACACATGTAATTTGGTTTCATTGGCTTAACAACACATCACTGTTGTCCTCACCCCTCTCTCAAGGGTTTGAGTGTCCAAATTCATCACCAAATTCTATACAAAATGCACAACTGTTTCTGTATGAGAAATGGACAGCTATGGACCTTCCCTACACCCATCCTGCACATACCTAGCTATCTGTCACATTGTTTTTCCCTCTGCATGCCCCCCTTTTCACCACTTTCCTATCACCTCTTTTTTCTTTTCTTTTAAAGAAATTAACATGGGTGTAAGCAGGAGTAAGCTGCAGTAAGCAGCAGTAAGTGAGTTTGCACGATGCTAAGTGATATCTACATAGATTAAGCAGTTTCCCATTTAACCATGTGCTGGCATTGCTTACCATCACGCAAAGCCACACAAACCCATTTATAACTGCTTAAAACTGCCTTAATCACCATGTCTCCATCAACAACTTTTCTGAACAGCAGCAAAATAATCAGCTCCACTAAGACTTGAACCCAGAAACCTGTACACCATACTCAGAGCAATTTACCACTACATCTGAGATGTAATAATGAATGCTGTTTTTTTAAATATATCATTCAGTGCAGGTATAGAATAGTAGGGAACAAGCACTGTGGAATCAGTCATGTTTAGTATATATAAATATACACATATAGGTGTGTATGGTGATAGACAAATATTAAAAAGTATATACATCAGATATATGGAAGTATACATATAAAACAAATATGTATAGAATATATACATATATATTGTTATATAAACATATGTGCAGATATCAAAAAAGGAATATATATATATATATATATATATATATATATATATATATATATAGATCAGTATAGATATAGCTAAAAAAATAATATATATATATATATATATATATATATATATATATATATATATGTGTGTGTGTGTGTGTGTGTGTGTGTGTGGTGAAACATATATATGGAAACATAGATGCATACTATATATATATATATATATATATATATATATATATATACAAAGGCCGTAGAAAGGGTGGGAAATGGGCCACATATAGGGACATAATCAGAATATTGCTGTCATAACTGAGCAGTTGTACAGCAACAGGGTGTGTATCAGCAGAATCTTCAGAAGGATATACGGATGGGACTGTCATTATTCACTGACATAAATCCTTGGATCATAACAGTGGTTTCCCAGACAAATACAAATAAACTGTGGAACAGAACCAAACTATGGGCCAAACACCTGGACAGTCTGCAAACAGCCTGGGAGTAGAGAGGTATGCTCAGACCCCTTTAGTGCAATGAATCTGGAACAAGCCAGACAAAGGCATGACAATAGAGACATATCCAAATTACATGAGTAGATAAGCTGAGAAAGTTGTTGTACTAACACTGTTACTGCTAACATATATTGACAGAAATATCACAAGTCTGGGACTCAATTACTCCCTATTATGTAGTGAACCCAATCCTCGCATCATCCCACTGATGTGTCAGGAATACACAACAATGGTGGAGACCATACCAAAGGTATTGGCCACACAACTGTGCATCCTATGAATATATGGACATAACAGAACAGTAGGGAAACTGCACTGAGCTTCCAAGCACTGTCCACACTACAAGCAGACTGACATAACACCACCCAAGTCCAGCTCTGGGGCTCTACACATGCATTTGCAAAGATAACATGCATTACAGGGATATTCGTTTCTACCAATGTCATTCCCCAGAGTCCCCGACCAGAGCAGCATGCACAGTCAGACAGAAAGGGTTCATGCCATTCACATGTACCCCCCACCTTACACAACCCAAAGAACATATACACACTATACTTCTACACAATCCTGACAGTCTGTTAACAATGGCCAGAGATACAAAGACACAAGCAAGTAATATCACAGGTAAGGTACCCTACAGCTGTCTTTGAGTGCAAACTGGAGACATCCACCAAGGCTCGAGTACTTAAACAGGCAATCACATTTTACATGGAAAAGCAGTGTTAAAAGTACTATTTTAATAGTAAAATGTGTGGTAAATTATTTTTGTCATCACGGTAGTGTAGCTGGTGTACAATGGAAGTGTGAGTGCATATAACATGTGAAACCACCTATGTATACACAAGTGTCCCATACAGTATAGTCACACCTGTTGCTACCGTAATGGCAGCACATATAGGCATGTTATGAAAAGGAAATCATATACACTTGCCCAGCAACAAAATCAACAGCCCTTATAAGTCTTGAACCCAGGAACTTATACACAATATCACCGCACTTAGCCTCTAAGCCATCTGAACTGTAGGAGTTTATGATATTTCTTCAAACATATCATGCAGTACAGTCAGTTTACCATAGGGAATGAGTACTCTGGAACCAGTAATGATTCAACTGATATATATATATATATATATATATTTATATCTATAGAGAGAGAGAGAGATTGAGAGAGATAGATATGCATTATTTGTCAATAACTTGCAGCATTGTCAGACCCCAGAACATCTCAGTACAAGTCTGGACCAAGCCAGATGAAGTGGGGGGACAAGTCTATGGACATAGAAACACATTGATGATACAAAGGCACCCATGCCACTGACATCTGCTGGGCCCCCCTACACAGTACAACTAATAAGTACACAGTACACTGGTACAAAATCAGGATAGGCCATACATAATGGCCAGACATACACCGAACTTTCAGCACTATAACTGAAATAACTGAAGATAGTAAAATGAAAAACAACCAGCCAGTAATCCACACAAATGTTTTAATGTGTTTTGCCTTCAGGTATTACAACATTACAAAACTTACTTGCCTTAAATACAAGAAGCAATTAACACTTAATTACGTATTTAATTAAACAGCCTCCAATTATACCCCTCAGTTAATCCCCTAGGGGATAAAGTATCACATCTTACAATATAAATTGATTATTTACATAACAATGGTTCTAAGTGTTCTATCAAACTGAGAAACAGACCTTTCCAAAAAAGTACCTTGTAACCCACTACCATCCCCATGGTGAAATGTATGAACATTTACAGCTATAGACCTGTTGTCCTTCTAATTAGTAATATCCCTCACATGTTCTAACAGCCTAATATTAAAACATGTCTTAGTATTCCACACACCAACCTCTTGACTGCACAGGATCCACATGTTGTCCAGCCTTTGCACCCATATGTATGGCCCCTGCCCCACAACATGTGTGAGATTCCACAACATCACTGGGATGATAGCAAGAATGACAGCACTAAATAATGACACACCATTACCTATCAACCTCTTACTGCATGACATCTGGACAAAGCCTGGCATATAAGTAGAGGACAGAGGCCCAAACACAGGGCCATATTTTAAATATTGCTGTTATACACTGAGAAAGTTGCTGGTGTTACAGGGTTGGTTGCAACATATCTTTTTTGAGGGATATGAAATCAGAAACACAAATGGATATTGCCATTTACTGATAGCAATCACCAGAGTATGCCACTGATTTGCCAAGGACAACACCTATCGGGGGAACAGACCAAACATAACAGGCAAACCTCTGGCTATTATGTGGATAGCCCTACAGTTGAAAGCTATTCAGACACATAACTTTGTCAGGCTGATATCCATGCAGAACTAGCATGTACACATAAACCCTGTAAAATTAGCAGTATTCAAAGCATGTAACAGCAATACTCACATTCTGTCCCTAAGTCTGAAACCTTCTCCACCATTTAGTTGGCCTGCCTCCACAAGTCTTGTTGTAAGAGTTATTCCCATGTGCTGTCTGTAACATTCTGTAGCTCACATACCTCCAGGATGACTTCCTCACAGGCAAGGTAAAGGGACAATGCCCACATGAAGTACTCAATTATAGGAGTGTGTTGCCATGACATTGGCTATTGGAAGAACTACACAGCTGCTCTGCATGCAATTAGCAAGTCAGGAACACCAATTGGTGCACAGGCCATCACCTGGTCAAGAGCATTACCTACAAAAGGCAAGCTGCCACCTATTCAAACCAGCTGTATACCAGTAGTTTAGAGAGAAAAGAAAAAACAAGAGTAATGGCTACAGATTACCACTGCACTGTAAAAAAAAGAAGGTATGTGAAACAAGTTAAGCATGTAATTGAATGTAGTATGTGTAACCCACTGCACTGTAAAAAATAGACAGGTATGTGAAACAAGTAAGCATGTAATTGAATGTAGTATGCATTTTCTAATAATGGAAAATATGAGTTTGAAATAATTATGTCTTAACAAGACTTGCTGTAGTGATGTCTTGCTGAACAGCAGCTATGACCATAGCATCTAGCTCTCTCTGCTGTGACATAGAACGCAGCTCAGGACACTGACTCACCCTAGGATAGGACGGCTCACATATGACAACCACTGGAGTGTCTGAACACTACTGACTGTGCCACTGCTAAGCCAGCTATAGAGATACTGTACCCATATGTTACCTGTGAATATGAGTATGATACATGTGTTTGTCGTGTAAATCTAAGAAAACTATATAGAGCATGTGCATATTAAAGTACAGTTGCAGAAGTGTGTGTTGAACTGCATGTGATATAGTGAATTCATACCATTCAGCTGTACAGTGTTCTGCTGGACAATAAGCACATTTGTGCCTGATATCTGTAGTCACATACACATGCAGTCGTGTTATGTCAGCCAAACCATTGGCAAGTCTGTGAGCAAAGACATTGTAACATAATAGCCTAGTTATGACTGTTGGACATCATCCTTAGTTATCACTGTGATGTCAAAGTCTACTGTGCAATCAACTTAGTTATGTATGTTGCAGCTATATTAATGCAGTGTCAATATTGATGTGCCTTTGCCACCCATGTATGTGTGCCATTGTCCAGAAGTCCTGCTATAACAGGTTGAGAGGTATGACTGAGCCACAAGACTGTAAATACTGTGTGCCATACTAACATAGAACAGAAATGTATACCAGGTATCACCTGGGCACATGTATGTATGTGTATGTTCAGCTGGAAGGCACAAAACAAATAACATGGGTTGCAAGCAGTTAGGCAAATAGGTTGTGCATGTTGTACATGTACATAATATCAGTTTCAGTGCATACAACAGACATATATGCAACAGCTACTGCTTGTTGCATTGCCCTAACACTGATATGGGTACTAGAATAGGCATGATTATCAGGTTGTAATCAGAGAAGTGTCCAACTGTGTCATGACCCTCTGTCCATGTCTACCACTAACAGCTACATGAACACCTATATACAGTGGATATCAAAAGTGTACACACTCCTACTGAAATGCCAGGTTTGTGTGCTGTATGAAATGAAACCACACGTAATCATTTTAAAATGTTTCCCACCTTGAATGTAACCCATAACCTGTACAATTCTATTTGAAAACAAAGAAATCTGGTAGGGGAGACAATTTAAACATAATATATGTACTATATGCTGGTTGCATACATGTGCATACATGTAGAGTAATACCTTGTTTACGCACATCTTGCTGTAATCACAGCTTTCTGTCTTCTTGGGTACAAATAAGCAATCAATTAAAGAGACTGATTACCCACAAATAATGTTCAGCTGTCCTACTAGGATTTATTTGACATTTACCCAGTTGTCTGCTAAAGCAAAAGCCATGTTTTGCAGAAAGCTTACAAAGCATCAAAGGGATCTCAGTGTGGAAATTCATCAGTCAGGAGAAGATTAGAAAAACAGTCTACAACACTGGATATACCATGGAATACAGTGCAGACAGTCAACAAACAGTGGAGAACATATGGGATAATGGTGATGCTGATAATAGCTGGATGCCCATCCAAAAGGGATGAAACGAGAATTTGACAACTTGCCATGAAGGCTGACCGGGGACCTACAGCAGCACTGAAGGAGCTGCAGGAATGTCTGGCAAGTCCTGTGTGTGCACCACATGTGTCAACAATCTTCTGTATTCCCCATGTGTCTGACCTATGGGCCAGGGTAGCAAGATGGAAGCCTTCTCATACACAGAAAAACATCCAGGGCTGAACTAACACTGGCAAGCACTACATCAGGTCTCCGTAAAGCATGTTGGAAAATGTGTCATGGTCTGATGGACCAATGTTGAACCTTTGGCCTACAATTCCAAAAGGTATATCTGGCCCAAAATAACAATGCATCACAAAAAGAACACCATCCCCCTCGTGAAGCACGGTGGTGGCAGTATCATGCTTTAGGGTTGCTTTTCTTAAGCTAGAACTGGGCATTTAGTTAAGGTGAAGGGAATTATGAACAGTTCCAATAACAATCATTTTTGTCCTAAAATCTATAGTCATCTGCTAGAAAGCTGAAGATGAAGAGTGATTTTACCTGTCAACATGACAATGACCTCAAGCATGCATCCCAATCAACAAAGGAATGGCGCCACAAGATGTAAAGTGCAGTTTGGGCATGTGCATGCCAGTGCCCAGACCTACATCCAAGAGTACATCTGTATGTTGACCTGAATAGGGCTGTGCATGAGATGCCCTCACAAACTGACACATTTGTAGCAATGTGGCAAGGAAGGTGGGCAACTATTGCCAAGTAAAGATGTGCCATGATGTTAGACTCCAACCCAAGATGAATGAATGCTGTAATCATCTCAAAAAGTGCTTACACAACATATCAGTTTAAGAGTATGCACACTCATTCAACCAGCTTATTGTACTGATTTTTATTTGCATATGCTTTTACAGAATAGATTGTTATGTTTTCAATTAAATTGTACAGGTTATAGGTGACATTAAAGGTGGTAATTGTTATGAAATGAGTTATTGTGGTGTCATGTTTCAAATGCACAAAGCCAGGCATTGTAACAGGGATGTGTACACTCTTTATCTACTGTAGCTATATGGAAACAGCAGTACCTGACCTGTAAAACCAGCCTCCACCAAAGTAGAGTAATCCCCTTTGATGGACAGCAGCAATACACAAACCACATAAATGGTTGCTATATTGGCTGCACAGGGACACATAGGTGCAGGCAACAACTTGGAAGCAGGTCCACCTCTACCTGAGCAAGCATGTAAGTTCACAGGTGACTCCCTGTAAGGCTGACTATGACTACAAGTCAGACATATCCACACCACCAAGAACAATTCCAACAGTGTCTCCATATATGTTGTTAGTCTCAGAGGCACCAACACAATTCACCCTGTACTGGCCATGGCTACAGGCAACCTGCATCAGGCAGGTTAAGTGGGAACACCACCACCCTGGCCCCCCATTTTATAGCAGGATATGCACATCAACCATACCCCTCCCCTCACCAATGGTGAGCATGTACATATTGCCTATTGATGGCAACAACAGCAAGTCTCCATGGGGCCTGATAATATCCCTGTCTGCCTTTTACATGAACTCAGGCATGTACTCACAGCTCCATCATGCACTATAGTTAAACACAGCCTTGCCACCATCCACACCCCATCCACATGAAAGATAGCCACTGTCATCCCTCTACACAGAAATGAATGGGGAATAGAGGATTATGCAATTAACTATCCATCAATGGGGGGAATGTGACACATCAGGGACAGGAGTGCAATGCAAGCTGATATTGTTGTGATAGATTAGAGGGTTAGGGTGTAGTTGTGAGTGGTAGTCGACTGATATCCACTGTTGATGTGCAATTTGACAACTGTATGAGATCCTGTGATGTGTTCTCCTGTTTATGTTTTCCAGGTGCAGTGCAAAGGCCAAGACTACCTGCCTTATCTGAGGCAGAAACAACAATTATCACTGAAGCTGTTATTATGTTGTGGTTTGCCAATACCCTGTGCATGTTAAGGCCATGCTATTTGTCATGCACACAAATATCACACTTAGCCATAATGCATGATGTGCATCTTCACTTTTGTTGATGTTAACTGCAATGCATCACAGTGGTCACCATGGGGACATATCTGAAGGGTATGTAACATTCCTGTGGCATACCTCACAACCTGTCACTGCAAGATGTCTGGACAGAGACTAACAAAATGTGGTGAAAATGGGCTCCAGTAGGGACATGTATGAAATATTAATCTTATACAGTGGATACAACAGTGTTCACATACCTATTAAGATGCCAAGTGTTTCTGATATATATAATGACAGACCACAATATTACATTCCACACATTTTCCAACCTGTAATCTGACCATAATATGAACAATTAACTTGTAAAACAGAAAAATATGTTAGGGCACCAAATATGGAGTATACAAACCTTACAATACGCTGGATGCATATGTGTGCACACCCTTAAAATAACATATTGTGGAGGTGACTTGTGATGTACTGAGAGCATTCACTCTACTTGGGTATACACCTACCATCGAGTACAAGGACTCAATGTAGCACCGACTAAGGGTCTGCTGTCCAAGCAGTATGTTCATGACATTTGCTCAGTTGCCTGCAACAGAAGCAACCATGACTTGCACACATCTTACAAGGCATCAAAGGGATCTCATCTCTGAATGATATCAGTCAGGATTAGGGTACAACATTACCACAGCACTGCATATACCATGGAACACAGTGCAGACAGTCATCTACAGATGGACTGAGTATGGGACAACCATGCTGTTGAAAATAACCAGATGTCCCTCCAAAACAGATGACAAGACATTTTGAGAATTGGTCAGAGAGACTGCCAGGAGAGATGCAACAACACTGAGGGAGTTGCAGGAATCTCTGGCAAGTACTGCTCATGTACTACATGTGACAACAATTGCCTGGATTCTGCACAAGTGTGGCCTATGGAGTAGGGTAACTAGATGGAGGCATTTAACCACACCAAACACCATCTAGGGCTGTGCACAGGTAGCAAAACATAACATCAAGTCTCCCAAAGGCATGTGTTGCAATGTGTAATGGTGTCATAAGACCAAGGTTCAAACCTACAGACAGTATTCCTAAAGCTACGTGTGGTGCACAAGCAACACCTCACTTCACTTGAGGACCACCATCCACACGTTGAAGCCTGATGGTGGCAGTGTCCAGCTTTAGGGGTGTTGTTCATTAGCTGGAACCAGGACTGTAGACAGGGTGGAGGGAATTCTGAACAGTTCCAAATAATACTCACGTGTGGGCCAAAGCCGTCAAACATCTGCAGTACAGCTGAGGATAGAGAGTGGTTTCATCTTCCAACACGACAATGTATGGAAGCATACATCCAAAGATAGCCAAGAATGACTCTATCTGAACAGAATCAAGGTTATGATTTGGGCCAGAAAAAGCCTAGACTCAATACCATAGTTAATCTCCAGTATAGCCTCCAAGGGCTGTGTACATGAGCTGGCCTTGCAATCTGACAGAGCTGGGGGACCTTTGTAGGGAAGACTGTCCAAATAATACCAAGGCAAGATGTGCCATGCTAATATACCCCTTCCCAGGAAGACTGGCTGCTGTAGTTCAATTAACTGGTGGTTCAACAAAGCATTGGTTTAAGGGGGTTTATACTTATGCAGAATCCTATATAAACACATTCTACGGACATCTCTAGGAATGCATGGATCATGCTATCCCAAACAAAACCAAGACCCAATCATCCAAAGGCAGGCGTCCAGTCTGGTGGACCCCTGCCATAAATAAACTGTACAACAGAAGGAGGAAGCTACTACATGATAGAGCAAAATCCCTAATAGGGAAGGCATCTCTGATCAGTACTAGCAAAAAATTAAGATCCCTCATAAAATCCTCCAAGCCCAGCTTCAAGAGAAAAATTGCACAGGACACCAAAGACAATCATAAGGCTTTTTTCGGTTATGTTAGAAACCTGGGATGCAACTCCCAAACTTGTTCTGAGTTGATTCAAAATGACAAAAAATACACTGAACCCACAGACATCAGCAATATCCTGGCAGACAGGTTCAGTGCAAACTTCTCTACCCCCTCCCCCCCAAAAGAGCAAGTATCTATCCCAGCAGAGGGCTGCCTCCCAAACATCTCTGATGTTCAGGTGAAGGCTGCCCTCTCCAAAGCAAAAAACACTGCTTCCATGGGACCAGATGGCATCCCAGGTTGCGTCCTACATGAACTCCAAGAGGAACTAATCCCTCAAATAAAACAGCTATACAATCTCAGCCTCACTACAGGATATGTGCCCACAGAATGGCGTACAGCAACAGTGGTCCCACTCCACAAAGGTGGAGCCTCTACAGACCCTGGAAACTATCGCCCCATAAGCCTGACTAGCTTAGTCTGCAAGGCTATGGAGAGGATCATCAGGGAGCTCATAAACAAAGACATTGGGGACCTACAGACACTAGATCCTACCCAGTTCGGCTTTGTCAAGGGCAGATCCTGCCTTTTGAACCTGGTTGACTTCTTCGAAACAGTCACCAAAGCCATAGATGAAAGGATGGTAGTCCACACAGCCTATCTGGACCTTGCAAAGGCATTTGACACAATACCCCACTCGGGCATCATAGATAAGCTATCAAGCTTAAATATAACCCCCTATGTCACAAGATGGGTCGCAAACTGGCTCAAAGACAGAACCCACAGAGTGAGAGTTGCTGGAGCCATGTCTGACTCGAAACTGGTCACAAGTGGTGTCCCACAGGGTTCTGTCCTGGGACCACTCTTGTTCGGTATATACTTTTCTGAGGTACAGGCAAACGTGGGAGGACTATGGCTCACTAAGTTCACAGATGACTGCAAACTGGGCGCCATAATCAACTCTCCAGCTGACACAAACATCCTTCAAAAAGGTCTCACAGAGACAGATAACTGGTGCCAGCGCCATGGTTTAAAGCTAAATGCCAAAAAATGTATAGTCATACCCTTTGGCAAAAACAATGTGCCCACAAATTACCACATAGGAGGAAACCCATTAAGTACAGAGAAAGTTATTAGGGACCTGGGGACCCAAGTTGATAGCAATCTCTCCTTTGAAAACCACATTGCCAAAGTGGTTAGCAAGACCTTCTACATAGCCCACCTCATCACAAAGGGTTTCACATCTAGATCAAGAGAGGTAATTGTGCCCCTTTATTCATCCCTCATCAGGCCCATCATAGAATACAATGCCCCTTTTGGGATGTACCTTACCTGACACCTGCAGCAATTAGAAGGACCCCAAAAGTATCTCATCAAGAGGATCAAGAGTCTCAAACAGATGCCATATGCTGCTTGGTTAAAAAAAACTCCAGCTCTACTCAGTTGCATACCGCCTACTTCAAGGCGATCTATGCCTGACATACAAAGCTATGTCAAATCCAGAATTAATGGACATGCTCCACCTCAGTAAATCTAAATCCCTTAGAGCCACATGCTCGAGGGACTTGAACCTCAGCACAGAAATAAATAGAACTTGCTGGAGAGACAGGTTCATAACCCAGAGGCTCCCTTCACTCTGGAATAGAATTCCAGTTCATGTGAGGCAGAGCACCTTACTGAATCTCTTCAAGAAGAATCTCGATAGGTGGATGGGGGATCATAGGTTTGTCCCAGGGATTACTCCCGTGTCACTATTGGACAGAGGCACAGTAAACTAAACCTTAAAAAGGGCACAGTATACTCAAATCAAGGGGTGGCGTAAGCCATACAGAATCGGGCTAGGCTTATAATTGCCCCAGGGCAGATAGCCTAGTATGAACATATGAACCTATGAACCTATAATATGTACGCATCTCATTCAGTATCTTCACAACTAACACATTTGTTTGTTTCATAATTGGATTGCACAGGTCATATGTCACATATAAAGTTTTCAAATGTAGTAATGTGGTCTTATTTTATATAATACAAGAGGCTGGTGTGTATGCTTATCATATCCATGTTACACTTAAAAGGTCATTGGTGTAACCAGATTTGATTGTACATACATTCACTGCTGATGATATCTGCAAATCAAATGTATGTCATTAATTAGTGACATCAGTCATCATATCATCTCAGTTATGTGTCAGACAAACACATAGGGGTTGTGAGGAACAAAGCAAACATAAGTGCCAGACATCTACACATTCAGAAATGAATTGTACTGTTGTGAGGTATGGTCTACAGTAGATGCCACTGTGCTATACAGGTGCAGAGCAATAATGTGTACATGGGTGCAGTGTGTGGTAGGGGAAGGGACGTCACCTACTAACATGACTTATGCATCCCAGAGATGTATATTGTTAGTAACAGGGCTTAAGAATGGCTGCAATGCAAGATGTTGAATACCATGAGTTATGCATGTCAACTGTTGGGTAATGTGAAGTCTGTGTAATATCTTTGTGCCACCTCACCTGTAAGTGTGTGTGTGTGTGTGTGTGTGTGTGTGTGTGTGTGTGTGTGTGTGTGTGTGTGTGTGTGTGTGTGTGTGTGTGTGTATGTATGTGGAAGTAAACCATACTGTACAGGTATTAAATTAAATATATTGTCTTTCCCTCACAGGTGGCGATAGGGGTTGTGCCCCCCCCCCACGTGGTGATGTCGGTGTCTGACAATGATGATAGGCATATTGAGGCATAGGTGAAGTTGTCTGGGGCTGAATCTGTGCCATTGGTTGGCATCCCACTTTTGTCTACCCCATCACCTCACACAGTCACAATACCCACACATACCCCATCTCCAGTGGCCATAGATGAGGGACAGTTGGTGAGTGGTGACATAGGACAGAAAAGTGTGGAGACTATAACAAGTGTGTCTGTAGACACCAGCTATAGCTGGATAACAGGTGAGGTCCCACACAGGCAGATGGACAGGGGTGCTCGTAGGAGAACTGCTGCCTATCATGCCCCTGCCACAAGTGCCACAGCAGGTGTCACCAGACACATGTTTTGGGCCATCATGGAGGCACAGGCATGTATGGAATGTCACACCAGACAGGCTCTCATGGTTCAGATGGAAAATCTTCCTGCTATGTGTGACAGCATCTGTGATCTTGCAGATGCCCACTGTTATTATGCTGAGGTATGGATAGACGGTTGGGTGAGATGGTGGCAGTCCTCGACTGTGGGATGTCTGTGTTGGAGCATTTGGTGGGGGTTTGCTGTTGGCCATGTGGACATAGGACAGTACAAAGAACAGCTGAAGGTCTATGTGGCCATGGAACATCTCACTCCCACTCCCATAGAGGCAGCAGCAATAAAACTACAGGGGGTTGCTGTCCATACCACAATGTAGCAGGCCATGGTCACATGGTCCTGGCTGGTCCCAACAGGGATGTGGATCCAGCAGACAAAAGTGATCAGGGAGTAGTACTGCATTTGGCCTTGTGCCTGGTGGTGCCAGTGGAACCCCTGGCAGGCCCAGTTCCCATGTCCATGGCCAGACACAGTAAACTGTATACCCTGCCATGTACCATCTGCAGCTGTCCAACATACCCCTGTATAGGGCTGCAACATGGCAGAACTGTGTGCATCCATACACACACAAATCACCATGACAGCTAGGGCACATCCATACTTACACACACCACCTCTGCATGGCCCATTTAATACACAACTCCCTAACCCACACACATGATGTCAAACAATTGGCTCAGCCTAGGCCTCTGGCAAAACCCACACCACACCCTGTGCATATGATGGTACCTGTGCCACATCTCTGTCATCCATGCCATTGATGCAGGGACATGCTAATATGATTCTGATGCACAGGGTGAATTTAGTACAGTTTAACAAAATAATGCTGTGTAAAGTATTCTCAGCTTGCATGTTTAATGGTTACATATCAGAGTGTGTAGCTGTCCAGCCATGATGCATTATTGCTGTTAACGCTGACCGAATGTGGTCTCCATAATGTATTCTGTTTGTGTTCTAGGTGTCTGTCTGTCAGGAGAATGTAGCCCTGCAGTCCTTTTCTGCAAGAGGTATGGCAGTGTGGTAACACATTGACTGTGTCATATCTAGGGTACAGCTGTACACAATTAACATGTCTGTATAACAGTTATTGCATGTGCCACATGGCTGATAGGGCTGAAGGGTGTATACAGGTAAGTGTATGGTGGCTGATGTCAGCAGCTCTTGTACAGTGGACAATGGTAAGTGTACTAGGTGTCACACACCAAAGATTTGTGAATACCAGACACAGAAGGTATTGTGTTGATGCAACACACAGATAATACTGTACACACACACACACACACACACACACACACACACACACACACACACACACACACACACACACGATCACGATTGTCAGTGTTGGGTTTGAAACCGCCACCCATCTAGTTATTGGTGGTACAGTGCTAGGTACTTATCACAGGGGGCAGGGAGCTCGTAGTGTGTTGTGTTTACGAAATACATGTATAGTGATTAACATCACATGCTCCTGAAAGCTATGGCAATGGGTGGTGTAGTTTGTGTGACAGTTTTCATGCTACTGTCACACATGAGTGTACACACTCCCAAACACTGCTCTACACACGCACACACACACACACACACGCACACACACGCACACACACACACACACACACACACACACACACACACACACACACACACACACACACTTGCCAGTACTGACATTAGAAGACCAACCTATCTTGTTATTCGTACCATACTATTCCATACTGTTGCACAGGGCTTATAGGGCTGAAGACTGTCTACAGATGCCACTACAGTTGATGTGAACAACGGACCTCATACAGTAGACTTAGGAATGTGTACTTTGTGCACCATGGCATAAATATGAATCCATGATCATCCAATGGAATGTCATTTGCATGCAAACACACACACACACAAGATACTCTTCTCTCACACACATTTGCCAGGACTGGGAGTAGAACTCCTACCTATCTATTTATTGTTGCTACATTGTTATGCATTTGGCAATGGGTGATGTACAGGGAGAGAGATCCCACAAAATACTGTTACCTACACATATACACACACAATAATACACACACACACACACACACACACACACACACACACACACACACACACACACACACACACACACACACACACACACTCATTTGCCAGTACTCATATTAGAACCCCTAGATATGTGGTTATTGGTATTATAGTGTTATGCAGTTCACACACACACCACAGAGCTTATATGTTGTGGAGTGTCCCAAGGTACCTATATAGTGAATAACATCTACAGCACTTGTAAGGTATGGCAGTGGTAGATGTACTGGGTGAGATGGGCCACCAATTACTTTCACCCACTTGTTTACACACTCACAATAACTTTCAAACACACTAATGCACACACACACACACACACACACACACACACACACACACACACACACACACACACACACACACACACACTTGAGAGTGCTGAGATCCATGGTTTCAAAGTCATAGATGTGTACGTGGCAAATGGCCATGGAGACTTTACAAGGTCAGCCCATGAGACTACATTGGTATCATGCCACCTGATGATACTGCCCAGTGTGTCTACTGAGTATAGTCACTGGAGAGATCCCCAGGGTGGGTATTCTATTTCCCTTCCACTCCTCCTGATTTCTCTTAAAGAGGGCCAGTGATGTACTCGGTTTGACATGTATGTGGCATCTATTCCATGGGTATATGTTATATATTTGAATGTCCAAAATGTCGGGCTGACATTTGGACGTTCGAATATATAATATAAAGAAAGAAAAAAGAAAAACAAACATTAACAGTGCAAGCAGGGAGGCAAGCCCCCTGCACCCCCACATGGGGGGTTGCATCCCCCTACTTAAATATACCAACTCTGAGACCGCAATTCAGTGCAGAAAAGGGAAATTCTCCCATTCTGCGCTGTAAAACGCCATTAAAAGTCAATCTTCGAACAATTGAAATGTCGATCATATGGTCTCAATCATATGATGTTTGACATTTCTAGCATTTGAAGATTTGACATAGACCTTATTGCATAGCGTGGCCAGTCTCTGGGTTTTGAACCTGCCCCTCCAGTATGTTCTATTGATTGTGAGGATGGGATTGAGGTATCTGGGGCATGTCGTGTGGACAGATTGGTGTCCTCGGATGTAGCAATCCTGACAGGGTTGGGTTAGACATGGCTGTGTATGTCAGGCAGAGATCGCACCTAAGTGGCCAATATGAGACAGAGATTCATTGCAGTTGTTGGAGTCTGTCCATATGGGTCAAGTGTGTAGTACCTAAAATCCTCTTTGTGAGGTACATTTGCAGCCTCTCCTGTTGTTCCTGGTGTCCAGTGGGGTACATGGCAAATGGGCCATAGTACACATTGATTGGCCTACTGAGGGATGTGTATAGGGAAGCACTGCCCTTTTACTTCCCAGATTCCACACCCTGGGTCAGGTGCAGTGACACATGCAAGGACATTCAGAAGACAGTGGCACTGGGGTGGTCACCATACAGCTCACTGTCAACCTGTGTTCCCAGTTACATTATACCAACATCAGTGTTCAGTGGACTACCATCAATGTATTACTTTATGGGAACCATGTTGTACCCAAAGGGGATGGTGACACATCATCTGGCATTGAGCTTATGTCTAGGGTGCTGACAACAGACATAGGTCTCAGAAAGGCCTTTGTGAAGGAATGTCAACCTCACGTAGGGGGGTAATTATAGCACCTACATTGTAGTCATCTGCAAACATTGTTAGCCAGGGCACCTTTGTGGTGGGCTGGTCCTCAGAGATGTGGATCCCAAGCATGAAGGAACCCAGGTCCACAACCTGTGGGACTCCACTCATGACTGTTCAGCAGTCTGACATGGAGTCCGCTGCTTTCACACTTTGTGTTCTATCTGTGAGCTGGTTTGCAGGCCACCTACTTATGTAGGTCTGGCTGCCTACCTGACTGTGTTTGTGTACGATTTCTGAGTAGGGACTGATATCCAAGGATTAGATGGGCAGCCTATCTTGTTATCTATTCCATACTGTCACATAGTTATTGCACATGGCATAATGCTTATAGGGCTGCAGAATGTCTACAGGTCCCTCTACAGTAGATGGCAACTGTGGGCCTTGTAATGCGGATACTGGGATATGTACTGGGTGGGTGACAGCAAAAAGTAGCAAAACTCACTCCCCCCAATGGTATGGTTCTCACACAAACACAACCCCCCCACAGACAGGATACTGTTCAAACACACATACACACTTACGCCGACTGAGATTAGAACCCCTACCTATTTATTGCTACTACAGTGTTACACATTTATTGCACTCACCACAGAGCTTATAGGGTGAAGGTGGTCCAAAGGTACTTCTAAGGTGAGGAATATCACCAGCCCTTGTAAAGTATGGCAATGGGTGATGTACTTGGTGAGAGAGGCCACAAAATACTCTAAACTACACATATACACACTTACACACATTTGCCAAAACTGTGATTAGAACCCCTACCTAACTAATTATTTGTACTATAATATTATGTACTTATCACACAAACCACAGAGCCTATGGGGCTGAAGTCTGATGAAAGGCACTTCTAAGGTGTCTGATATCTGCAGGACTGCTAAAGTAGGGAAAGGGGAGGTGTACTGGGTTTGAATAGACCCAAAAGTGTTTACTTGTAAATACACACACGCATTTATATTTGACAAAACCGAGATTAGAACTCCTACCTAACTAACTATTTGCATTATAGTGTTATGCAGCTATCGCATGTGCCACAGAGCTTATAAGGTTGCAACTTGATGAAAGGCACTTTTAAGGTGACTGATTTCTGCAAGATTGCTAAAGTAGGGGAAGGCAATGTGTACTGGGCTTGACTGGACCCAAAAGCTTTACCTTGTAAACACACCCACACGTTTACATTTGCGAGGACTAAGATTAGAACCCCTTCCTAACTAGTTATTTGTACTACAGTGTTACACAGTTATTTCACACATCACAGAGATTATAGGGCTAAACCTGAAGGAAGTGACTTCTATGATGACAGACATCTTCAGGACTGCTAAGGTGGGGCAATGGGAAGTGGACTGGGTGGTGAAGGCCTGTTCATTCATAGATCCTACTGACATTTTTCAAGATCTACTGACATTTCGCTAAGTGTATGAGCATGCCCAGTGTGACCTTCTATATTCAATGTGGGACTCCATTGCAGGGATTGTTGTACTCCAGTGCAGTTTGTTTTGTTCTACAGTCATACTTCTCAACCTGTTGGTGCAGGATATCTGGAGATTGCCTATCAAAATGGGGGGACAATGGGCCATACAGTTATTGTGACTATTTATTTCAGTAGTATATGGGTTGCTAGGGTTACAGGGCTTCTTTTAGCAGACATCTGACACATATGACATTTAACATTGTCATGCATTGTTTCAGTACCTCATGACATACCTCCTCAGATCATCACAGTGATTTACCAGAGGAATACAGGATGGATGATGCACACACCAGGATTATGGGCCAAATGCTATGCATTCTTGCACAATCCAGCCTGTTGAGAGGTGTGCCTACAAGCAATTGACTGCTGGTGCTGTGGAAACAGTCTAGCACCTTGGTGATATATTACAATGGTGGAATCTCTTTGCATTTCTGTTCTGACCTGGTTTGATTTCCAGTCCACAGTTGGGTAATATAAGTCAGACAGGATCAGAGTGACAGACAGACTCCAGATAGATTTGTAGGGGATAAGATATGTGGGGGGTGTCCTGGGTTAGATATGTTTGCCTATAGCTACCAGTACTTTGCACTGGGGCCTTCTTAATGGGTGACTGCACTTGGAGGGTCTTGTGTGAGTCAGACTGTTTGACCAGCCTGGAGGTGTGTGTTTGTCTCACATATATGTATGGCCCACCTCATTTTGCTTGGATGGGCACATTTTGGTGTCAGGATGTTCCATAGTATGAGTGACCAGGGAAGGGTGTGTCACTCCCCATGGCTGTGGGCCAGGGTTCTGTGGGTGCAGACCTGCCACCATTTTCCAGGGATAGGACTGCCTGCAGTGAGTGCATTCTCATGTTTAGACTCCTAGCCCTGCCTGTCAACTGTACAGAGTATCACAGAATGTCCACATCCATGACTCATATATCTTGTTGGTTACCCAAACAAGTATGGCTTTCAAGGACAAGTGTTTTGCAAATCACTCAGGGTTGAAGTCAGATATTACTGACAGTTGGCATTGTAGTTTCAGATTTCGTACCCATCAGACATTCCATGCTACTACAATCATTCCATCAACTTTATAGCATTATTAGAGCAGTATTTCAAAGGTATCCTTCTCTTTGGACCTTTTGCAGGTTAGGACTGCCTGCAATGAGTGCATTCCCATGTTTAGACTCCTAGCCCTGCCTGTAGACTGTAGAGAGTATCACAGAATGTCCACATCCATGACTCATATATCTTTTTGGTTACCCAAACAAGTGTGGTTTTCAAGGACAAGTGTTTTGCAAGTCACTGAGGGTTGAAGTCAGATATTACTGACAGCTGACATTGCAGTTTCAGAATTCGTACCCATCAGACATTCCATGCTACTACAATCATGCCATCAACTTTATAATATTATTAGAGCAGTATTTCAAAGGTGTCCTTCTCTTTGGACCTTTTTCACCCCATTATGCATGGCTTTGTCCAGATTTCTAGCTGTCTGACACCGGCAGGTTTTCTCCTAGCAGTTAGCAGCATGGCTATTCTTTGCATTTTGTAGACTAAGTTATATTGGTGTTATGGACCCACATGACACCCCCTAACAGGGCACTGTGGGTGAGGCATGGACATTTGCCAGATGCCTGTAGGCCAGGTGTGACAGATGCAGGCCATCTTTAGCAGGACAGTGCATTCTGATGATCATATGTTCCCAGGCTGCCAGGCAGTGGACACCCCTGGGATGGTACCAGTGAGTTGACTGTAGGTGTTACTGATAATTGCTTTCTGTTTGTGTTGAGGCATCACTGTAGTTGATGGCTGGATGCTGCTTAAGGGTAGGAATATGTCACTGCATTTCTATGTGACTATGGCGGGGATGCATCTGTACACAATACACATTTGCAGAGACTGTGCTAATATTTGCTTAACATTTTGGTCCCATTTAGCATAGTGGTATGCCCTATCTTTAAGATTATATGTATAACAGTATCGACCACAAGTCAGATTGTTCTGGCATAAACATTTGTAGTTTCAGACTTCTTACCTTTCAAAGCCATACTGCCACTGCCAGACCTGCTGTGATATCACTGTGTAAACATCTGTAGGTGGGGATTTCATGAATGTTGCCATGTGGGGGCGTTTGTCAGACATTTCTGTGTGGTTTTCTACAGCTGATCTGCTGGGTGAGGCTGGGGATGGGTATGGGACCCCCACTTTGACATCCATGCATGTGACCTATGACCGCCTCAGATATTTGGCTCACCACATATACTGCAGTGGTATTTGTCAAATAGGGTGGTACTGCATGTTGTGGGTGGACCAGTACTGGGGTTACACTTCCTGCTGTCCCACAGAGCTGTCAGTTGTCTGCTGCTATCCCAGTTAGCCACCCTATTCCCTTGCATGCTTGAGCAATACCATAGATGTGCTATCAGAACATTAGACTCCATTCATTTATTTTGTTAAGGAGACTGGCTTACCTTGCGCCTGAGGCTGTTGTGAGGATGGTGCTTGAGGGCTGACTATGTCGGATGCACGCAGTACACTGCCTATACATGGTAAGGTATAGGTGGTGTGATGTTTGGCATCCATTTTACTGTGTGTGTGAGTCAGAGAGAGAGATTAGTCCCTGGGGCCCTACAGTCTCAGTGTATGTGCTATGCTTTGCCTATTTGCCAAGGCCAGGAAATACTGGGCATGCCTCTGTCTGCCTACAGGGGTAGGCTCAGGATGTTCCTCCTCCGAGTCTTTCTGTGCCTGTGGAGACCCTGGCAATGGTGGGAGGTTGTGTGGCCCTTCACCATTTTGTTCCTGTTGCAGCTGTTTCTGCAGGATCATATTGTGTAGTATGACACATATTATGAACATTTGTGCACATGTGGCTGGAGAGTACTGCAATGCTCCACCAGATATGTCAAGGCAGCAGAACCGTGTCTTGAACATCCTAAACACATGCTCTATAATGATCCTGGTTTGTGTGTGTGCCTCATTATGGCCTTCTTGTGTGGGTGTGTCTGCATTTCTAATGGGTGTCATCATCCAAGGCTCCAGTGCATAGCCAGCATCCCCCACCTGATGGCTATATGGGATGTCCCCACTGGCAAATGACTGGTACAGCTGTGACGAATGCCAGATGTGAGAGTTGTGATAGCTTCCAGGACTGACAGCACACACATTCATGATAATGCCCTGGGCATCGCACATGACCTGGCAGTTAATGGAGTGGAACCCCTTGCAGTTTAGGTAGATCCCACCCTGGTCACCAGATGATGCTTTCATGTGGATGTTGAATGCAGTCTATGGCACCTAGTACCTCCGGGTATTCTGCTACATGATTGAAGAGATGTATATTGCTGGTCCTCTCCTCACAGGTGCTGGGGAAGTAAATGTGCTCAGTGGCATGTGGTCGCATGGCATCCCAGAACTGGTGGAGTATCCTGGATGCAGATGCCTGTGAGATCCCCATGATATCCCCAGTTGTTCTTTGGAAAGTACTTGTAGCTAGTATTCTTAAAGCTATATAAACCTTGGTATCCACTGGGATGGGTTCCCCTCTGTTGGTTCTGGCTGTAAGGCAAGGCTGGCACAGCTCAACAAATTGCTAAAGTATGTCCCTGTCCACCCTGTATCACGCTCTATCTCCAGATCATGTATCCCCTGGTAGGTTACCCTGGGTTTGAACACTCTTCTCCTCCTCCTCGGTCTGAGTTGGTTGTCAGCATTTTCCTCCTCACCACCCTCAGTCTCTAGCACATACTGATAGATCAAAGCAACAGCAGCCCCTAACATGTTTTGTTAGTTTTGTCAGTTTAAAATTCCCCCAAATGTGTTCACCAGTGGTGTAGAGTTTGTGGGAAAAACCAGACTGAAAGGTGTTAGCATAGTTTATAGTAATGTGCTGGGCTGCTGCCTGTGTAATTGGCTGATTCTGATACATTCCACCTGCCAGCTATGGTAGTTCTCCTTGACTGCCTTCCTACTGCTGTTTCCCCTTCCCATTTTCTCCCCATTTAAGACCTGATGCATGCCGCACACTCCCGGTGCTCAGTTTTAAACAGTTCTGCTAATTCTGTTGTTTTTTTTATTTTTTTATTTTTATTTTTTTGGTTTTAAGCCCGGTGCACACCGCACACACCTGTTTAGTTAAAGTAAACAGTTTTAAGCAGAACTGTCCCTCCCTGGATGCGAACATGCTCTGTATTTCATGGAATAAGAAAATACAGCCTCAGATACACCCCCTTTCTTAGCTGTGCTTAGCTAAGGGCAAACATGGGCCACTGAACTCCAATGTTCTTACAGTAAGCATGACACACCCCCTTTTCATGTTAGCTGCTCCTCCTATCTACACGGTGGTGTTGGAACACCTACACGGTTAGGTGCAGTCTGACACTTAGAAGAAATTTGTGATTCAGTATAACTCCCCTCATTTGCATACACCACTGCCTTACTCCATAGTTACCACACTTACACTGGGCCTTTCCCCTTAGCAACCACTATTCCGTGGTATTGTTTTCATTCTGCATGCCATTGACTATAATGGCAAAATGCAGATTTCTGTAAAAATGATCCTCCCCTCTTTTTTTTTGGCACAGTCCCATTTGTGTACCACTGCCCTATGCTTAAATGTCCGAGATCAGTCCAAAAAAAAACAAGTTTTATTTTTAAAAATTAAAACTATTTTTCATGCTAATGGCCATATATTTGGCCATTGGCCTGCCTACTAAATATAATACATGCTTTCTTTTGAGCTGTCATGCCTCCGTTTTCTCATTTGCTGAAATGTATCCAGCTAGTAATTGAATACATTTCTGCAGGTTGCACTATTCCTGCACAAACACTTGCCTGCTTGCTGAATCGCTAATTCACCTCATTTGCATGGTTTTCACCAGCAAATGAGGTAATTAGCATAAGGCAGTGGTGTCCATGCAGGAATTGTGTAGGAACGCTCGTGCATGTCCTGGGACCCCTTTGCTGAATCGCTCAGCGGCCATGTTCCGTGCAGCAGCTGCTGCACTACTCCTCCACTCCATGTAGGGTTTAATGAATCCTGAGTACTGTGTTTACTGTGACTTATAAAATTCAATTTAAGACCTAGAACCTAAAGAATACTAACACTATAAAAATAGTGTATGCTGAAGAGTTTGCCATTCATACTTCATACATAATCCCCATGGTTCCAGAGATATGAACATTTGTCTGAAATGTGAGGACGTAATTTGATTCAGCCAAAAGGCTTAGGTTCCACCCATTGGAAGTTACAGTGCAAACTTCCCAAGCTCCATTGGAGTGAATGAGTTAATTAAAATCAACAACTCAAAGATTCAGATTCAGAATAAACTTTATTGTTATTTAGGACCTCACACATGTAACCTAAATGAAATTCTGTGCATCAGCTCCCTCTTGAGATTACAAACAGAAGGCAAAACAGCACATACAAATTAATGAATGCCACAACTAACATACAATCCTACTCCCAGCATCCATACAAAAGAGCAGAAAAAAACAATTTCAATACTTAAATACAGAATAAGTATACACTCCCCAAGTTCTAATTACTGCCCTATTTAAATAAAAGACACATTACATATTGCACCTTGCCTGAGTAATCTGTCTAATATTGCACTTGATAGGGATAATATAAATAAATATTGCACTTACATGGAATTTGTGAAGTATAAGTTATACAACAGACTATAGATGTTTGTGAAAAAAAAGAAAGAACTGACTTAGTTAATGTCCCGTTCTCTGGGACTTATGCCCGAGTTCAGAATTCTGATCATTATTGGTTAGAAACTGTTGTTGAATCTGGTAGTTCTGCAGCGGATGCTGCAATATCTTTTACCTGATTCCAGATACTTAAACAGTCCATACACTGGATGCATGGTGTCTTGTATAATTTTAGTGGCACTTCTGATGCTTCTTGCAGAGTAAAGTTGTAACGATGGAAAACTGGTACCTGTTACCTTCTCTGCAACCCTCACCGCTCTCTGTAGTGCCTTCTTTTCTGTAGCTGTACAGCTACCAAACCACACCATGAAGATGCTGGTCAGGATAATCTCAATAGTACCCCTGTAGAAGGTGGAGAGGATATGTGGTGGGAGCGTAGCTTTCTTCAGCCTTTTCAAAAAATGGAGGTGTTGGTGTGCTTTCATGACCACCTGGCTGGTGTTACTTGACCAAGAGAGGTCCTCTGATATGTGTACAGCAAGGAATTTCATACACTTAACCCTCTCTACAGTCTCACCATTGATCATGAGTGCTGGGTGGTTTGTTTTCTTTTTCCTGAAGTCAGTGATGATCTCTTTCATCTTGTTTACATTCAGGTCAAGGTTGTTCCCCTCATACCAGCTGATCACAGATGCCACCTCCTCTCTAAATGCACTTTCATCCTCCTTTGTGATGAGCCCCACGACTGTGGTATCATTAGCAAACCTGATGTTATGATTGGACTTGTGCTTTGCATAGCAGTCGTAGGACAAGATGGTGAATAATAGTGGACTAAGAACATATCCCTGTGGAACTCCGGTGTTAATATTGATACACTTTGATGTGTTCTTACCCAGACTCACTCTCTGTGGCCTCTCAGTCAGGAAGTCCAGGATCCAATTACAGAGATGTTTACTGACTCATATATATGCCAGGTTTTCTATCAGCTGCACTGGTACCACTGTATTAAATGCTGAACTAACATCTATGAACAGCATCCTGACATAGTTGTCATTGCCCTCAAGATGTTCAAGAGAGCTGTGTAGCACTAATGAAATAGCATCAGCCGTGGATCTGTTAGCTCTGTAAGCAAACTGCAGAGGGTCAAAGTTGGGAGGTAAGTTCAATGACAAATGCCTTTTTATCACTCAGGCAAAACATTTCCTAACAGTGGATGTTAGAGCAACTGGTCAGTAGTCATTAAAGCTGGAGGCGGACGTTTTCTTAAGCAATGGAATGCTGTTGTTTTCCCTTGTAGCAAGAGGGTACTTTCACCATGGCAAGAGGGGGTTTTAAATATCTCCATGACCACTTTGCACAGTTGATCAGCACATCCTTTTAACACCTTGCCCAGTATGCTGTCTGGGCCAGCAGCAATCAAATCACAATGTACTGTAAAATATCCTCTATGTCTCCAGCAAAATCGCACAACATTCCTAAATATTTGTGAACTCTTCATAAGTAAGAATGCTGTTATCCTGTGTGATTTTAACTGTCCAATTATTAACTGGGGGGACCCACATCACCAACATAGGATATGCTCAACAATTCTTAGATTTTATATACAAGAACTCCCTGGACCAGACTGTTAATAAACCTACTAGAGAATGAAAAATACTGATTTTATTGATTGTCAGACATAAACTAGTAACATTCTCCATCAATATCTCCAAACCATTAGAAACAAACAGCACAGTATTCAAGGGCTTTAAACATGCACATCTCCTAAGATTCTAGGAAGAAGTCTCTAAATCTGCGTATAACATTGTTACCCATAACACTTATACTGCAAAAGAATTATGTAGAAAAGTTCTGCTCTCACTTAGACAAATGCATTAAACTGCAAGTCCAAATTAAATCCAAACAAATGCTGAAACTTAAAATCAATCCAGCATGGATTATAATTTTAATAAAAGGAAGAAACCCCTAAGCCTATATTGAAGAACAAATGAACCCAATTAAGGAGAAATTCAAACAGAGAGATAAGAAACTAAAACAGGACACACAAAACATATAGGCATCCCATGAACTCAAACTAGCCACAGAAGCCAAAGGCAGCTACAAATTCGTCTTTGGTTATGTTAGGGAAAAAAAAACATAATTCCCCTCATTGCACTGAGCTTCTTTGTGGTGCTAACTACTCTGATCTAGTAAATATTGCTAACATACTAGCAAATATATCTGGTATTAACTTCACCACAGGGTCATTTATTCCAAACCCACTTATTCCTGATGGAGTCAAGCTACCAACCATCATGAAAGAGCATGTACTGGAGGGCATCTCCAAAATGAAGAATACATTATCCATGAGGCCTGACACCATTACCCCTTGCCCAATTATTAGCACTAAGATAACACTGATGATTTCACTCTTGAGCCCATCAACTGGCCTTGTCACACATGGGTGGTCCCCAACCATGGTGATGCCACTCTACCAGGGTGGCCCCACTGTAGACCCCAGGAATTATAGACCCATCAACCTAAAGAATTTTATGTTCAAAGCCATGGAGCACATTGTAACTGACTTAATTAACTATGAAATCAAAAATCTTATCAAACCTGTTCTCCAGCAGTTCAGCTTTGTCAAGGATAGAGCCTGTCTAATGAATCTTGCAAACTTCTTTGAGAGGACTACTCACGCTGTAGACTGTGGACAAGCTGTCCAAACAGTGTACTTCAATCTGGTAAGGCATCAGATACCGTACCGCATGCAAATAAAATAAACAAGGTGAAGGAGTTCCAACGTGACCTGCGTCATGAGGGTATTAAGAAATTTCAGTCTATGATTGAATTTGAATATGACATGTTGTTTAAGAATTTTGATTTAAAGCAAGTTCAATATAATCTAACTAAAAAAGAATGGTTAGCTTTGATTAATTTTTCTAAACAAAAAGAATTGACTATTAAGCCTTCTGATAAAGGTAATAAAATAGTAATAATGCACTATACTCAATATTTAAAAATGTGTCTTGATTTATTAACAGTTAAAACAGTATACAAAAAAGTTAGTATTAATTTGATAGGGCAAGCAAAGATAAACTATGCTGCATTAATTCAAAGGGGCTGTAGACTTGGTTACTGGTGTGAGAAGGATGTTAAGAATAAATTATCATGTGAGAATA
Organism: Protopterus annectens; assembly: GCF_019279795.1. Lineage (NCBI taxonomy): Eukaryota > Metazoa > Chordata > Ceratodontiformes > Protopteridae > Protopterus > Protopterus annectens. Next base: position 697,668,116 of record NC_056736.1, read on the forward strand.
CAGGTCCAGCGTATTTTTATTGTTTACCAAAGGTTCACAAAGATAATGTTACTCCACCTGGACGTCCTATTGTTTCAGCCTGTAAATATTTTTTACATAATTTAGGAGTTATTTTACATGGTATTTTGTTGAAAGAAGCTAAACAACTTCCTTCTTATATACAAGATTCATTTGATTTTCTGAATAAAATTAAAAACATTATATGGCATAAGAATATGTATTGGATAACATTAGCTGTACAAAGTCTATATACCAACATCCAACATGTTTTTGGATTGGAGGCAATATTGCTTCAGATGGGCAATAATCCTTTTACTCATTATATATTAGACTTGGTGAAATGTTGCCTAGAGAATAATTATTTTTACTTTGAAGATCAAGTTTTTCACCAGATTCAAGGTACAGCTATGGGTGCACCATTTGCACCCATGTATGCCAATATTTTTATGGGTTTGGTGGAAAAGGAATGTATTTATAATAAATTGTTTTTCCAAAATCATGTCAGGCTCTATTTCAGATATATAGATAATTTGGTATTTTTATGTGAAGATGGCTTTCATTCACTACATACTTTTGTGCAGGAAATTCAAGTTAATAGATTCGGTATAATATTTCATGGTTTACAATATGGGCCGAAAGTCTCATTTTTTGGATATTAAGGAAAAAACATCATCACTAGTATTCATAGGGAATTTGGAACAGTTAATGAATTTTTAATGGGCACTAGCTGTCACCCTACACATACCATAGACTCTTTACCTTATGGAGAGTTTTTAAGAATTTCTAGATTATGTAATGATGAAAGTAATTTTTTGAAGGAAATTGAACAAACAAGAAATATGTTTATTACTAGAAAGTATGACATCAGATTAATTGATAAAGATATCCAAAAGGTATTTAATATTAGATATAATAATAATAGAAATATTAGATCTTTTAGGAATAAGCAAAATAATGGGGTGAATAATAATGTAGAGTCAGAGAAATTCTTTATAGTTTCTACATACAATATTTGTAGTAGGAATATTAGGCATTGTCTTTTATACTTTTCGGAATTTTTAAGGAATTTTGAAGAATTGACAGGTCTAGTTAATAAGAAGGTAATCTTTTCCTATAAGAGGTGAAGAAATATTAAGGCTTTATTAGTTCATACTAGGTTTACTAGACCTGCAATTAGATTGCCTTTGCAAATTCAGGAAAGAGGCTT